>NC_056738.1:423149859-423226006 GCF_019279795.1 Protopterus annectens | reverse complement strand
TGATGTAGGTTTGCAGCCAGGTCTCAATGGAAGAATGGTCTCTTGGACCATTTGAAGCAGTTGTGGAAGATTTGATGTATGCATATTAGCTTGGTGTCATCTGTGCATTCAACAGTGGTTGCATGCTTGTTGGATATGTGGAGTTTGCTTGTGAAGGTATTAAATAACAATGGGCCAAGAATTGAACCCTATAGTTCTCTGATAGAGACTGATAGGAAGGGGGAAAGTTTTCAGTTTTACAGCTTGTACCCTGTTGTATAGGCAACTGTGGAACCATGAGAGTGCAGATTTGAAGAGACCTACCTGAAAAAAGAACAACTGCTCAGTAGAACTTTCCTGGTAATCAGGTGTCAGTTGTTGTTGTATCTTTCGGCTTTTTCCAGTTAGGGGTCGCCAAAGCGGAACTCCAGTCTGCTAATGATTGGCAGTAGATTTTTACACAAATGCGAAAGTTGCCAGCCCTGGCACAATAACCTTCTAATCTAAAAGGTACAGCCCATTCAATAGATGTCTCCACACAGAAGATGCTTTAGCTTGAGTATCGAACGGACACGTCTTACTGTGAGGTGACAACGCTACCGCAGCACCACCACCGCAGTATGGTAATCAAGTGTCAGTAAAGAAATAAATATGTACAATGATGCTTGGTGTAACATTCCTAGTTTCTGGTGCCTTTTTCATTTTGTGTTGAATGTGCATGTCATATTTAACAATGAATGACAAGAATGCAACCAGTCTCAGGTGAAATTAACAAATTGCCACAAAAAAAAAAATCACCAATTAGGCAATTGACAAAATGCATACAAAACTGGAAAACAATATTGAGTGCTTTCATCACTGCGATCAGGTGACTTCATCAAAAAAATACATCAAAACCATCAAAAACATAATACACCATCATCCACTGGTCATGTCTTGAAAATTTTGTAATATTTTGAAGAAGTAGCGATATACTGTCATTTGATGTAAGATTAAAGGACAACTACGGGAAACTGCCTATAAATTCTGTTCCTTACGGTTATTTCTCTCCCTTACTAGTCATCCAGTTGCAGTAAAATATAATTTGGTATCCCTATATATATATTTTCGACTGTTTTTGATCTTACCGGTGATCGTTTACCGGTACTGCAGTCCATTTTAAATTGTAAGTTGCTCTCGCTACCTGTAGTTTTCCACGACTAAATCGCCCATCACAAAGCAAGTACTTTTCTTGTTTTTTTTCTTTCACACACACCACTGTTGACTAGTATTTTTCGCCCAGTACACACCCACTTGCTAAATATTCATGACCTTGATGTCACCAGCAGCCCATCTAAGTGCATAAAACAAGCCTGAAAATCAGGCAGGAACTTCTTGCTTATCAATTTGTTCCTGCGTCTTTGTTTCTGCATCGGATCATTTTGCTGCTTCGGGCTTTACAGTTCACGGTGAGCTGCTACGTGGCTTTATACCAAGAAAAGCGCTGCCCGTTTTATTCAAATAAATCTGTGGAGAACTTGTGGATTGTCCTGCCTTCTCTTACCTCGTGAGTACTCCCTAGATTATTGCAATGTGTCATTATTGTGCGAAATTATTGTGCTGTGGGTTTTTGTGCTGTTGGCATTTTGCTTCTTGATTTCATGCTAAAACTTTACATCTAAGCTTGTGCTCGTATAATGCTGTGCAAAGTGCATTTTGACAGCGGTTAATGCTACCGATAACTTACTCATGCTACAACAGATTAATATGCCAAACCTCAAAAGTCTACCTTTGAGGACCAATATGGCATCCACTTTTAAAAATGTTATACTACAGATCTCAGAAAATGAATCTTGGAATAGCTGCCAGTTTAATCAAATGCATCTATTTGTTTACATTGTGATTTAAGAAATTGTTGTGTGGCTCATACCGGTCCATAAAGACATAATTCACATATACCTGATACCGGCAGAGAAATAACCGTAAGGAACAGAATTTATAGGCAGTTTCCCGTAGTTGTCCTTTAAGTAAAAGATAATTATTTGTGAGTCTTGGGTAATTCTTACATTGTCAAGTATACAAAGTGCTGTGAGGCTGTCAACAAAGGTTAGACTAGTTTGCTGACTTTCCATTTAAAGCAAGGGTATGAGCTGTGTCCAAGAAGAATAATAGAATATAATAGTATTACATTTCCTCGGATAACATATTTTTTCAAGAAAACTAGTAAATGCAGATTAAGTAATGTTTTAAGCACTAAATTGGGTTCAAACACCAAAACTTAATAGGCGGTAAATAACTTGGTCTAGACCGGCTATGAGACTGACTTTAGACGTACAGTGATTTACCGCTGCCTAACTCCAGGAATTTTATAGCTTTAACTGGAAGGTGGAGTTAACAAAGATAGAATTTGGAACCGAAAGAACCTGTGTCTGTCGAATATGTCCCTTTGTGCTGTACTGACCACCGCAAACTTGACGGTTTCTATATTACTGTTGTAGTTGTCTCTTTAAGAAATTAGTGGCGTTAGCCAACCTAAATAGCTTTATTAGCAACCTCTGTCACTTTCGAAAAGGTATGAAAAAAACGAACCAGCTATTAAGCTAATTTAAAAGCACACGCTTAAACGCTCACAAGTAAAACACACTGTCCTTAGACTCTCTATTAATAATACAGTGCCTTAAAGTTCCCTTTGAATTACTCGGGGCAGATGGTTTCTAGGCTGGCCTGACTTGGAGGGGAAACTACCATAATTAGACCAGTTATCAATTTATAGTTATTTACCTAGGATTAAAATCTTGGAAAAGGCCTCTTAAATTCATGATTCCAGTGGAAAATGTTCTAGATTTCAACATTATTACAGGCTGGTGAAAATGCCAGTTAAACTACAAGAACACTGCCGTTTTCCCACAGAAGAACAATTCATTAGTACCTCCGTTTTCCAGGTTAGTAACAGTACAAACTTAAAAGTCCAACCAAGGAGAGGTTGCCAAGTGTTCCACTCAATTAAGTGTTAGTTAAGCCAAACGTTGCGGTTAAAAAAGTACATAACGCTTTTTCTCATATACATCCAAAAACACGTTTTGGTCCATATAACTAGGACTTCCTCAGACATCCTCATGTCTTCCTGTCTTTCTTCATGTCTGAGGAAGTCCTAGTTATACACATGAAAATGCGTTTTTGGATGTATATGAGAAAAAAGCGTTTATGGAATTTTTTAACCGGTACCGTGGCGCTTGGCTTTTTGCAATAAAATTAATTGAGTCAAGGAACACTGTGGCACCCTCTTGGATCTTTGGCACTCCTTGGTTGGACTTATTAGTCAGTTTTGGGTGCCTTGGCGCTTTGGTCCTCGTTAACAGTACAAACTTGCGCTTTCAAATCCAAGGTTCCTTGTATCGCGATCATGCACTGGACGTGAAACTCCCTAAAGCTAAAGGTCAGTCAGAAAAATGTTGCTCCACACCCCCCTTCCGGGACGTCACAGCTGATCTTTACATTCTTGTCCGCAGTGTCAGAATATAAACTATTTATAGTTTTCCTCATTCTTATAATTTCTTTTAGAAATTGGTTTAGGAAGATAAGATTCCACAGTTTAATACTAGCTGTGGGTACTTTGCTCCCGCTCTTCACATAAATACAAACATTCCTATACATCCATGTTTTGTTTATGTATACATAGTAGTTTTACCCTGTGAGCTTCATACTTTATTTTAGTAAGAATCACTGGGATGAAGAAGAATCACAACATCCTGTGAGTCACAAGGTCACTTCCAAAGCCTGGGAAAATAGCACTATAAGGATTTCAAAAGACATTTTATTTTAAAAAACAAATATGTGGGTGTGGAATGAGTGCATCTGCCTGGACAATTAGATGACAAAAATAGGAAGAAGTGCTAGACTGTATATAAGTAAGTGCAACTTTTATCTCATTCAACAATGCAATTAGACTCTGAAGACGATTACCATACTGTGTCTCTACAACACACAATACAATATTAGAAAATATTCCTTGTTATTCGTCAGTGGCAACTCTTTGGACCTGTATGTCATGGTAAACATATGCCCAGGAGTGTAATATTTTTCAGTATTTTACTAAATATTATCTTCAAAAATAACACAAATCATAAACAGTGTAGGAAGTGGCTTTCATTTATAATGCCACACATATCTCTTACTGTACTGCTTGGCAAATTTTCTAGTTGTAGATGGTCCCAGTGATCCTTTCCAAATCATCCTTCTGCAGTATGAAAAAAACATTACTTATTTCATGTATTTTATTTATCTCTCTGTGTATATATATACATATATATATATATATATATATATACATATACATATATATATATATATATATATATATATATATATATATATATATATATATATATACATATACATATATATATATATATATACATATACATATATATATATATATATATACATATACATATACATATACATATATATATATATATATATATATATATACATATATATATATATATATATATATATACATATATATATATATATATATATATATATATATACATATATATATATATATATATATATATATATATATATATATATATAAAAATATATATATATATATATATAAACATATATATATACATACACACACACACACACACACACACACACACACACACACACACACACACACACACACGTAAGGCTGCTAACTCTGTCCAGGCTAACTGAAATACACTGAGATATATCATGAAATTATAAAGCAACACATTCCATTTCTTTTGGTGTCGATCTGTCCTTACTTTTCAAATCACTTGACAGCTTTGAAGAACAATCTCAAGGGATTATTTTTTTATTCAGAATCTGGATGTCTTGGATCCCATGCTGGAACTTCCAGATCTTGTCCCTAGGAAGGAGGCATCATTTTTGGCATGACCATGGAACAATCATTTGGTGCCATGATTGGCCCTTCTTTGAGACACAAAAATAAAAAGTTAAGCAAATAGCCTTTGTCTTCACAGCAGACTAGCAATTTGCCGCAGCTGCAGGTAGACTCTGCAGTGGCCATCAGTTGTACCTCAGACCATTCACCTTTTACCTGGGTTGTCACACTTACACCCACTATGGACCAGGGCTTAGCCACTTCCTTTGCAACTGCTGTGGTCCCCTCAGTTGGTAAGGGAGAGAAAATCTTGTTGGTCCTGGAGAAGGAACAGGTAAAGCGTCTCTGTTTATTCAGAATACCACTGTCAGTTCTATTTTACTGTCAAAAAGAAACAGAAAACTAAACATGTATCTAGTACCACTCAAGTTTCCTTAGATAGAAGTAGTTTATGGGCTCTGGCTCAAGGTTTAATTCAAGCTATTGATCCTTCTTGTAAAGTAGGTTCTTGTAAAAGAAAGAGGGATGCCACTTTTCCTGAAGGGATGCAACATTCTAAATCCAGAGAGGAGGATGAAGGAACACACATGAGGTTTTCTCCTCAGATTTCTGATTCAGAGGAGAGCTCAGTTTCTGACTCTCCCTGTGTGGAACTATCTTTCTCTGGGACTATTACTATAATGTGCCAATGTTTTTAGTGGGAAAACATTGATGTTTCTCAGTTCCTAAGAAAATACTATGAGCTGTTACAGATGGAATTTCCAGAACTTTCATCCATTCTGCCAGTTCTGTCAGTTGTGGAGGATATGTGTGCTACTGCCTGCAGTTTTCTTGACAGTCATTCAGCTGCCACTAAAAAGGCAGACAGGATGTATAAAGATGCTCAGTCTTTTAAGATTTTATACACCGTTTCCAAAAGTGATCCAGCAGCTTTAGCTCTCGTTAATCTTTCTGCTGCTAAACACTTAGTTATTTCCAGGCGTACTACTTCTGATATGGATGGGATGATCATTGACTAGTAAAGGAAAAACATGTAGGCTTTTAGCAACTTTGACTTTTAGAATTTTGAATTGTCTGGCTCATATGTTAAGGTTTGTCCTGACTAATTTTGAAAACATGAGGAATGCTTTGTCTGCAGTTTCCATCTCTCAGAAAAAAAATCTGCTTTAAATAATTTATTTCACATTGTGTGTACGACTCTAATACGTCTTCCAGGACTATGGTCACTGGCACTGTTTGCATGGCTGTGTTCTCAGAACAGCCTAGATGATGATAAAAATAAGATTTTAAATTCACCTTTTGGATAGAGATTTAGTTTTCTGCCCATATGCTGCAGAGGTGATCAAAAAGTGAGATGAAAGTGTTAGCACTTTAACATTTTTTAGACCTCCTTTTTCCAAATTTTCTGAGGGTTTCTCTAATTCCTCACCCAGTTTTAGTATGAAACAAAATAAACAGTCGCAGCAAAATGAAGATGAATAGACATTTTAAAAGAAATGGCAAGGGAATTCGAAAAAGAACTCTGGAAACTCCCAAAACCAAGGATAGTGCAATATGCCAGGATGACTATTTCAGAGACTTTGTTATCCACCTCCTACACTTGCAGACCCTTTTTTCTTTCCAAAAGTCTGAATCTCTACTTTTCGCTTTGGAAACAGTTTCAGAGAAGTGGGTTCTAAAGATCATTCCTTAAGGTTGCAGATGGCAATAGGAAGAAATCCTTCCTTTCCAGAGGTTATTCTTTATCCTTCAGACAAGACTCTTGTTTCCAACTGTCGTTCATCACATACTGCCCCAGGGTGTGAAAGAACCACTCAAGGATGTTTTTAATGCCAAAGAAATAAAATGCTTGGAGACCAATTTTGCTTCTTCTTTTTTTCCTAAATCCGTTTGTGAGACTGTCCAAATTCTGTATGATGTCACTTCACAGCCTGTTACCTCTTCTTCCTCGTCCAGGTTTCCTGGTAACACTAAATTAAATGATGCTTATCAATACATTTCTATTCATCCAGACTTCAGGCATTTCTTAAGGTTTTGTGTGTCTGGATCACAGTTCTCTGCCTTAGCCTTTGGTCTATTCACTACACTAAGAGCGTTCACAAGGTGTCTAGATTCAGTTATAGCTCATTGTAGGTTACAGGGTATCCACATTTTCCATATTTAGAGGATTTACTTATCTTTGCCAAGTTTTTTTCAGAGTGTCAGGAATGTACCTCTTGGATGAGACATCTCTTATACAAGCTGGGATTCTAAGAGAGCATTCAAAAGTTTTTCTTGACATCTTCTCACAGGATTGTGTTTGTGGGATGTCAACTAGACACCACAATTCAAAGATATTTTCTTCCACAGGAAAAATAGATCTATATTGAAATCTGTTTCGAGGGTATGTAAGTAAATTCTAAAAGAGGTCAGTATTGCCACACTTTGAACTTTCCAGTAATTGCTTTGCACTCTGCACTGCATGTTCATCTAGTCCATTTGACTGTGAATATTCTGGACTGCTATTCACCTGTACAAATTCCCTTTCTCTTGCAAATTTCTTAAATAACATAATAGTAAACTGAGTACCATTGTCAGAACTAACTTTGTTTGTGTGGACTACCATGGACTGAGAAATGACATTTCAAATTAGTAATAACAGTAGTGGAAGTTAGATTAGGTAGTAGATTAATCCTAAACCAGCTTGAGTAAGAGTCTACCAATACTAATTAATGTTTATTGACCCACTCAAAGATATCAGTGGCTACTGTTAATCAAGGCAGTTAATGCACTATACTTATTTGAATTGGTTGTCTTTTCAAATGTGCTTTAGTACTATTGCATACTGAACAAGAAGAAAGTACTTTATCAGTGTCTTTCAGTAATGAATGCCAAAATGATAGTTCTCTCACTCTTCTCTTATTGGATGTGAAACCTGTGTAACCACGATGCTAAATCTGGGTATATTCATGTTGTAAGGAAGCAGGAACAAGAATTTTAGCATCTTTGACAATAATGCCATTTTCCATCAGCATTGCATCTCTGTAAGGAAAATAGATTGCTTTGATGGTCATCCAACATTAATGTACTGGTTCATGTATACACATATTTTTAGACTAACTACATTCATTACTTGTTTCTTTTGCAGTGCTTTTTCATATTTCAGCATTGGTCTGAGGAGGTCCATTTCATTATGGTACATGTGGATACTTGGACATACTATTGATGGGGTAACTTGGATACCAATTTCAATGTGGTGTTTCTGGTTTTGTTGCAATAGCTTGGCCATAGTCCTGAGGGTGTCTTACTGTAGTTATGCATACTGGGACATATCGCCGGGCCATTTGGTTACCTGCATTATATTTGTATTTGGGCTTATTTCTACATATTACAGGAGGCGTAACCTGTTTTATTGTGCCTCTGCATACTGTAACAGGTCACTCGAGTGGCTGCTTGGGTAAAAGATTTTGTTTGTGTATTTCAGCATACTGAGACTTATTTATGAAGGGTGAACTTGTGTAAATGTTTCACATTTGTGCTTGTGCACGCTTGCAGTTTGTGATTATTTGCTCATACCTGGATATATACATAAATTGTTTGCTGTGGTTAATATTTTACTTTTATGTGTATGCATACTGCAACATATTATTTAAGGTGTCACTTGGGTAAATGGTTGATCTCGAGGTTGCACATGCAAAAATATACTAATGAAGAGATTACTCATTTAACCATTAGATTTTTGCACTTGTACAAAGCTTGACATATTACTAAGGGATTTGCTTAGGGAAGTGTTTATATACAGTACTTGGGCATATAAATGGTGATCTTGTTGGGATGTACACTTTATTTCAGTGTTTCAGCATACTATTACATTTTATTAAGGGGTTCACATGGGTAAAATATTCATTCTACTGGCTCTGCATAGTACGACTAATTACTGATAGTATGACAAGTGTAACCGGTTCATTTGCATTCTTGCAGACGTCTATACAAATCCACAACAGACTGTGAATAGTTGTTTCTTTTCTAGTGTTTGTGCATATGTGGACATCTGACTTTAGGTGTTGCTTGGTGAAATGCTTCATTTGCGTGCACATACATAGCTGAACGTATCACTTCTGGGCTCACTTCGTAAAATGTAATTTGGTGTTTGTGCATACCTGATCATATACTTGCAGGATCCTTATGTTTCACTTTATTTTTTAGTGGATGCTGGGGCATGGGGTTCGCTTGATTGATGTGTCATTATTCCAGTCATGCTTCCCTCAACACATTAGTGATGTGTTGTTTAAGTATATGGTTCATATTGACATTTGTGCTTACTTGTACATCTTAAATATGGGGTAAGATGGGGTCACCTATTTACCAGTGTCTATGCATAGTTGAACAGCTGACAGACTCTGAATCCCCTTTGAATGACACCAGAAGCTTAGCCAATTGTTGTAATGAATATTATTTTATCTATTCCGTGTTATCATTCTTGGTGAGTGCAGGATGCTACTCAAGAACAGGGTCATACCAGCATGGGCTAACGTCAGACATCTTCTCTTTCTCTTTTCATGTATTCCATGGAGGTATGGCTCAGGTCATTCACACCAACATGGACAGTGACAGACTCAAGTTTGTACTTTTTCTGTAGTGACCTGAGTGCTTGTGTTATGTGGCCGATCATGGCACCCATCAGGCAGCTAACTGGAACATTCGCCTTGTTCAGCATAGTGAGTGTGAGGTCAGTCTGCCTGACTACAGTGGCACCTATTTCTAGTGTGTTGGGTATGTTATATTGTGTGGCACACTGGTTTTGTAAAGTATATTATAAAGTAAATTATAGAAATGCACATGGAAAGATATGTTTAATCAAGACAATTACCACAATCACACAATTAATTTCTCTGTTGCTGTGAATATGGATAAAGAAAAATGCCTATATGCACCCTGTATCCAAGACTATCCTGTAAATATGTCTGGCTAGAGTTATTTATAACATGAAATATGTACATTTCGCTTCTTTATTTCTGCATAAATTGTCCCTGTCAAGATGCTAAGCAAAAAAACGACTGCAGGACAACCTCTTGGTTAACCACGAAGACCACACTGGTTCCACCCTGTCAAGATGCACTGCTTGGCAGTGCTGGCTGCCCCTGAATTGGCATGATCTTAAATGATAAAAAAAACTTCTTCCTCCACCTCCAACACAAACACCTTAATAATCCACAAAAATTCTGGGCAGGCTTAAACAAGCTCCTGCACCCAGGCCAGGCAACCACCCCCACTCCAACAACTTGCAAACAACAGTGCCCTGTAAACATTGCTAACACATTCAATAGTTTCTTCACAGAAACTATACAATCCCTGGCCACACAATTCAAACAAACAACCAGCCCACTCCACTCCCCATGCCAGCAGAATACTACAACTACATCAGATCATCTATTTACCTTCGATCCAGTACCCATATCCTTTATAACATCTCTTCTTAAAACTAAAACCCACTAAGCTAGCAGCTGACCTTCTCCTAGCTGAGTTTCTGCAAAAGCAGCTGAGGCCATTTCCTATCCTGTCTCCATAATCATAAACCGTACCTTGTCAGAAGCCTTCATCCCCTCCATATGGAAAATGTCCCACACTAGAGCTACCCAACTACAGACCTATAGCTATACTCTCACCCCTGGCCAAAATTATGGAAAAGTGTGTCCACAAACAACTGATGGAACACCTCACCAAAAATAAAAGTCTAGCCAACTCCCAACATGGCTTCAGGCCAAATCACAGTACCACATCAGCCCTACTATCCTTTTCTAATACCATCAATAACTTCAGAAACAATAATAAACTATCATCTGCTCTTTTCTTAGACCTCTCCAAGGCCTTTGATATGGTGAACCACATTCAACTCCTCCATACATTAAAAACTATCACTCTGCACCCACGCTGAAATGGTTCCAATCCTACCTGTCCAATAGGCAACAGGCTGTTCTATGGCAGGACAAATTATCTACATGCCTACCTGTTACACTTGGAGTTCCCCAAGGATCTATTCTTGGCCCCTTCTCTTCACCATCTTTGTTAATGACCTGCCCACAATCACCCCCATGCCACATGCATTCAATATGCAGATGATCTGACCATCATCAGCACTGCCCAACCTGGCAGACCTCACTGCTTCAACCCAAGACACCTTCAACCTAATAGAAAATGGTTCTCAAGTCGACAACCAGTTCTCAACCCCAACAAAACAAAACTACTTACTTTCTCACCCACTAACAAGACTCTTCCCCACCTTCTATTACATCCTCCAATGGAATCACTATATCACCAGAAGCTCACACAAAGCTATTAGGTGTTACCATTGATAACTCCTTTAAATTTGACACCCATTTCAATCTTACCATCAAAACCGTCAATAAAAAGCTTTCTCTCTATAAAGTAAAACACTTTCTCACTCCTCACGCTAAAATTACAATTGCTGCACACACCTACTATCAACTCTTTTCTATGCCTCCCCTCTTACAAACCCAAACAAGACAACCCTTAAACTTGCTTCTTGTTACAATCACATAGCTAGATTTGCCACAAATTCCACCTTTAGAACGCACCACTGCACTAACTTGAAGCAACTAGGTGGTTAGAGTTTTTCCAGCCAACTCCATTTCAACCAACTCAAACGGCTCACCAGATACTGTATCACCCAGAGAAAACACCAGCCTGAAAAACATCATTAACCCTATATTAACCTGCAATCTTTTACGCCCTCCCCTCCAATAAGATCTTAGCTCAAACTACCAAAGCCAATAATTCTGCTGGGGATTCTCTATTCTCAAACTTTGTAGGTAAAATGTGGAACTCCCTACCCATGCTCACCTCATAGAACCCTCACTCCTACAATTCAAAAAAAAGCTTAAACCCCATCTCAATACTCTCTGGCAATGTCCCCTTTCCAAACCTGATTAACCACTATCATTTACCCTTCTGTTACCTCACTATCCTTAACCGCTTTTTAACAAGGCGCCTATAAACGCCTTGTAACTGACCTATGTTTTTCTTTTTATATGCTGCTGTTGTTTTTTTTTCCCAAGATGTGATGTATCTTTTATATTGTATTTAGAACTCAACTATCTTCCTCCTTTTTGCATTAACAATGTTCATATGTCTGTTATGTACTTGAGCTTTTCTCCCGGCCTCCACTGAAAATGGACATGTATCCAGTCGGACTCTCCCGGTTAACAAATGTAAAATAAATAAATAATAAATAAATTATGCACATTAATTACCATCACATTTCTGCCATTTCATTGTAGATACTGATGCAAGTAAAAACAGTTTATAATGTAATTAGTCATTTTGGGAAATGTTGCATTTCACTGCTTGTGCATACCATAACATATGTGAAACACGGTTAATTGTTATGTTTGTACAAATTGCAACATATTATAGAAGGATCCTTCATGATAAATGTGGCATATTTCTCAACCTCCACATCAGCCATTCACAACATGATCTTTCTTTCCTTTGATGTTACTTGCATAAGACATCCTGTAGCACTATTAGGACACCATGGGGTGTCATGGCTACCTGTGTCAGAACTGTCAACACTTTAGTCTTTACAAACTTGGTCTTCCTTTGTTTCACAAATCATTTGTATTTACATAGCAATAGCAGCCCCAATGTCTGCACTTGCCTTTCATAAGGAATGACTCCCTTTGTTTCAGAAATCAAATGTATTTACATAGCAGTCCTGATGTCTGCACTTGTCTTTCATAAGGAATGACGCCCAATTTCTTTGATTCTCTCCTTTCCTAGTGTAATCCGCTTCCTTGTTATTCAATAGTTTCTGTGTATGTCTTTTCTGCTGTCCTTTGAAGTAATGAGAGGTCAACTGCTAGATATGTAGTTACTAGTGTTATGCTTTCCTGTAAATTTCTTTGCATCCACCCATTGCCATTAATTCTTATGCTTTGTACTGCATTTTAATTAGAATGTATAGACCTCAGCTGATGGAAGCTCCACAGAAACTTCTTCCACTGTATTACACCCCCCTTTACCCTTCCCCACTAATCCTTTTTTAAACCTTTTTAACCCCCAAAAAAAGGCCCCGCGCCCTTTTTTTTTTTTTTTTAAAGATTTTTTTTTTAAAAAAACCCTTTTTTTTTGTTTTTTTTTTTAGGGGTTTTTGGGCCTTGTTGTTTTTTTCCCAAAAAAAATTTTTTGTGAGGGGGGGGGGGGGGGGGGGGGGGGGGGGGGGGGGGGGGGGGGGGGGGGGGGGGGGGGGGGGGGGGGGGGGGGGGGGGGGGGGGGGGGGGGGGGGGGGGGGGGGGGGGGGGGGGGGGGGGGGGGGGGGGTTTTTTTTTTTTTTTTTTTTTTTTTTTTTTTTTTTTTTTTTTTTTTTTTTTTTTTTTTTTTTTTTTTTTTTTTTTTTTTTTTTTTTTTTTTTTTTTTTTTTTTTTTTTTTTTTTTTTTTTTTTTTTTTTTTTTTTTTTTTTTTTTTTTTTTTTTTTTTTTTTTTTTTTTTTTTTTTTTTTTTTTTTTTTTTTTTTTTTTTTTTTTTTTTTTTTTTTTTTTTTTTTTTTTTTTTTTTTTTTTTTTTTTTTTTTTTTTTTTTTTTTTTTTTTTTTTTTTTTTTTTTTTTATTCCCTTTTAAAAAATTTTGTATTTTTGGGACCAAGTATTTTTATAGAAATTGTGTATGCCCTCTAGCTGGACCATTGCAAAAGTATAATTCTCATCTCTTCCAGCCATGCTTTTGTTTATTTGGATGTCAGCTTGGGGTCATTGTTGGGGTGAAAGGTGAAATTACACTTCATCTACAGCTTCAGCTTTTTATCATACCACTCAAGGTTTGGGGCCAAAACTGAATGGAATTGTTGTTTATTGATCATTCGTAAAGTTGCCCATCTATTTCAACTTTCTGCCTTAAAAGACCACATCTGCGCTTGTTTCCCATTTAACCTGTACCTAACCAAATGGAAAGCACTTGATACAAGCCTTCTAGCTTAAACGAGAGACTTTCGAGTGATTATCAGTTTTCCTTATTTTCTTGCTGTATTTATTTATTTATTTATTTTACATTTGTTAACCGGGATAGTCCGACTGGATATATGTCCATTTTCAGTGGAGGCCCGGGGAGAAAAGCTCCAAGAGTAGTACATTGCAACACATAAGAAAAGGCAAAAAAATCAACAAACGATTCGGTTACCAGAAAAAGTAAGAAATACAATTTGCTAAAGGATATCATTTACAAGAAGTAGTCAGCAAAAAAAACATTAAATATGTAGTTATTAGAACTATGTGATACTATCCTATGATATTATTAGTTAGATGAAGGACATAGGTAACTAATATATATATTGGTGTAGGAATTAGCCAGGCTTAGTACAGTAGCAAGACCTTTTTGAGCCCAGGTATAGTTTGAGCTTGGCTTTGAAGTGAGACAGGGAAGAAATTGAGGTTAACTCAGGGGGTAATAGGTTCCAGGCCTTACCTAGGGAGTTTGACTGGAGGGAGTCGCCAGCTTGGTTGTTGGTTTTATAGGTCTGAATGAGGACCTTGTTGGAGGAACGGTGGTCGTGGATTGTTATACAAGGTGATTAGGGGTTTGAGTGAGGGAGTGTTATCAGGGGTGTAAATGATTTTGTGGGCTATGATCAGTTGGTTGTATAGCACGAGACTAGGAAGTTCTAGCCATCCTAGCTGAGTTAGGTTAATGCAGTGATGTCTCCTAAAAGGGAGGCGGTGGCAAATCTGGCAATGTGATTATAACAGGTGGTAAGTTTATTTAGATTGGACTTGTTGTTATTTAGAAGGAGAGGTGACGCATACAGAAGAGAAGAGAGAAGGTGGGAACGGGCAATGGCTACCTTGGCTAGGGGAGTTAGAAAGTTCTTTAATCTATACAGTGGACCTAGTTTTTTGTTAATGGTTTTGATTAGGTGGTTGACGTGCAGGTCATATTTTAAGTGGGTGTCAATGGTGACACCGAGAAGTTTAGTGGAAGGGTCAGGAGAGATAATTGTGCCGTCTTTGGATTTAATTATGAAGTTGATGGGGGTGGACTTTAGTGTAGGTAAGAATATAAGCATTTTGGTCTTTTTGGGGTTTAGTAGTAAGCGGTGGTTGGATAGCCAGTTTTCTACAGTGTTAAAGGTAGTTTGGGTCTTTAGCTGTAACTCTGCAGGGGACGTGGCTGAACATATCAAAGTTGAGTCATCTGCATATTGAAAGCAGTTGACATTTGGAATGGCAGTATGTAACTCATTTATGAAGATGGAGAATAACAGAGGGCCTAGAATACACCCTTGAGGGACACCCAGGTTAGTTGGTAGTAAGGTGGACAGATTTGAGTGCCAGAGTACAGCTTGTTGTCTACCACTTAGGTAGTATTCGAACCATTGAAGAGATTTGGGTTCTAAACAGAGTGGTCTTAGTGAGTGGATTAACAGTTGGTGATCCACCATATCAAAAGCTTTGGATAGATCCAGGAATAGAGCGGAGGCGAGATGGTTATTATTGCGATAAGAATTTATGGTGTCTGAGAAGGCTAATAGGGCTGTAGTGGTGCTATGGTGAGGTCTAAAGCCATGTTGGGTATCTGCCAGGAGATGGTTGTTAATTAAATGGTTCATGAATTGCTTTTGGATACATTTTTCCATTATTTTGGCTAGTGGAGAGAGTATGGCAATTGGCCTATAGTTGGATATTTCGGTAGAGCCTCCCCCTTTGTGTAGAGGGATGACATAAGAGATTTTCCAGATATTAGGAATTGTAGCTTCAGTTAGCGTCGATTTATAAGTACTGAGATAGGATAGGCAATGGCGTCAGCTGATTTTTGTAGATATTCAGCTGGAAGTTGGTCAGCTGCAAGAGTGGTAGGTTTTAGCTTTTTGAGTAGGGTGTGTATAAATGAGGTGGCAATAGGTTGGAAGCTAAAATGTGGAAGATTAGTAGAGGTGGAGCAGTTTGGGCTGTATGTGCTAGGTGGCAAGTTACTTGCTAGGGTTTGTATGGTCTCAGTGAAAGCGATTAAAACCATCTGCGACAGATTCAGATGGTTTGTCAGTGAGGGCCTGAGGTACAGGGGTAGTCTTTTTCCAGGGTGTATTAGATTATTTAGTCCTGCCCAGAATTTTGAGGGTTTTGGTGAAAGGACTGTAGATTGCTGAAGTATTTTTTGTCAAGTAGTACAAGTTTTTTTTTCATTCCTTAGTTGCCTGTATACTATTTGATCCTGAGGGAGTTTTGTAGTTCGGCTTAGAGCCCATGCTTTGTCTCTGAGTTTAATTTTGACCCTGGTGTCATTCGAGAGCCATGGTGCCGTTTTTGGTTTTGTTTTTTTAGAGCGGATGGGAGCATGACTGTCTAGAATCTCCAGAAATTTTTTTGTTAAAATACATTACTGCTTCATCTAAGGGGAGGTTTTTAAGCATTGACCAATTGCAGGATTTTAGTTCAAGTTGGAACTTAGTTACGTCAAAATTCTTTTTGTTTCTGACATATCTTAGTAGTGATTGGTTGTGGTTAGTTATTTTATGCCTAATTATGTATGTGAGATGATGATGATCACTAAGACTATCAGAGAGGGTACCATATGTATACATGTTGGGATGGTTATTTATGAGCACCCAATCAAGTATACTTTCTTTCTGGTGGGGCTTGCTAGTTCTAGTTGGGGTGTTAATGACTTGCTTGAAAGAATGCAAGTTAATGTGGGTGGTAGGGGCTTCAGAGGAACAGTTGCTCCAGTCAATATTAAGGTCACCTAGAATAATGGTCTCTTGGGGGTAGTGGGTGGATATCCAATATAGGATATCTTCAAGTGTGGTGATATTGTTGCCTGGGGGGATGTACATGCAGATTATATAGATGTGTTTGCTGTTATTTAGTTTCAGTTTAGTAGCTAGGATTTCAGAGTTATTGGACTGAGGTGGCTGAATAATGTCGGTGGTTACAGTCAATTCAGACTTGTATAGAACCGCAACCCCTACCCCCTTTTCTGGTTGCTCTGTCCAGCCTATGTATGTTATACCCAGGGGGGAGTATTTCATTGTCTGGAGTACAGGGTTTTAACCAGGTCTCTGAGAGACACAAAATATCAGGGGCTAGATCAGCAAGGAGTGCATGAAGTTCATGCACTTTGTTATTAATACTACGGATGTTGAGATGACAGGTTAAGAGAGAGTTAGGTAGGTGAGGAATAGTATGGGTATAGCTTTGGTTGCTGATAGGGAGAGAAGATTTATTATTTATTATTTAACTGTTTTCCACCTCAATACTGATTTTCCCATCACTTGCGATTTAAAAGCTTTTTTTTTTTACATATGTTTTACTTATTTGACTGCCCATACTTTAAAAAAAATGTTTTTTTATATAAATTTTGGTACTGTTGTAGGCTGCACAAAAAAGTGCAATAGCATTTCCTGATCGCTTGTAGTCATTTCAAGCTGCTTTAAGTGTACTTTTCACTAAACTTTTTCAGGCTACTGCTGAATTCATGGCTGTGTTACAAGTGTCGGAGTTGCCCATGCCTTACTTGGATAGAGGGAACTTTCTCTGGTCACCTGTGAGAGAGGGTAAGTTTGAGCATCAGACTGTCCCTGGAAGACTGGTTCCAGCCTTGAAGTTAGTAGTTTAAAAACCGCATTTGCATGGTTTGGTGTGCCGTGCAGCACCGGTTAGCTAGGGTTAATTTATTCATGGCTCCATTAAGTCTCCGCTTCAGTTGTACACTTGAAACTAGTCTAACTCTCAACCTACGCACTCTAAAAGCATCCTAGAGTCAAGCACTTGCTCATGATGTAAAAGCAAGCAGTAATATACCCAGAGACTTGACTGCACAGCAGGTCAAGCCTCTTCAGCCACCCCTCCCCAACCAAGCAGCTGTCCGTAATATTCATGCATGACCAAAGGACAAATGCATGACCAAAGGACAAATTCAGATGTACTATCCAGTCCAGCAGGTGAATCTGTATCATGAGGCAATGTTACAAGTGGCTCATGTACACAGACAGCCCTCTGCTACTACCACAAAACACTTACCTATGCGAGAGATGCAATTATACAGCCAACCAGGAGGCTAAGGTCAGTCCGGCTAAGACTGGAACAGACAGTCATGAGGAGAAGGTTAATACTTGCACCACACCTCCAGCCTCACATAGACCTACTAAACCTGCACTGGCCAAAAATACACCCACCAATAGGGAAAATATCTATCCCAGCAGAATGCTGCCACCCGGACATCTCAGATGCTCAGGTAAGAGCCGCCCTCTCCAAAAGCAAAAAACATAGCATCAATGGGACCAGACGGTGTCCCTGGCTGCATCCTACATGAACTCCAAGAAGAGCTAAACACAAACATAAAACTACTGTTCAGTCTCAGCCTAACTACAGCATATGTGCCCGAAGAGTGGCGTACAGCAACAGTGGTCCCACTCCATAAAGGTGGTGCCTCAACGGATCCTGGAAACTATCGCCCCATAAGCCTGACTAGCTTGGTCTGCAAAGCTATGGAAAGGATCATCATGGACCGCATAAATACATATATTGGCGGAGCTACAGACACTGGATCCTACCCAGTTCGGCTATGTTAAGGGCAGATCCTGCCTCTTAAACCTGGTTAATTTCTTTGAAACAGTCACCAAGGCCATTGACGAGGGGAAGGTGGTCCACACAACCTACCTGGACCTGGCAAACGCCTTCGATACAATACCCCACTCGGGCATTATAGATAATCTCACCAGCTTAAATATAAACCGCTATGTCACTAGATGGATTGCAAACTGGCTAAAGGACAGAACCCACATGGTTAGAATTGCTGGAGCCATGTTATACTCCAAACCAGTTACAAGTGGTGTCCCACAAGGCTCAGTCCTGGGACCTCTCTTGTTCGGTATATATTTCTCGGAGGTACAGGCCAACACGGAAGGACTGTGGCTGAACAAGTTCGCAGATGACTGCAAACTGGGCACCATAATCTACTCTCCAGACGACACAAGCATCCTCCAAAAGGGCCTCATAGAAACAGACAACTGGTGCCAGAGCCATGGCCACAAGCTAAATGCCAAAAAGTGTATAGTCAGCCCCTTTGGCAAAAACAAAGTGCCCACAAATTACCACATAGCTGGTAATCCATTAACTACAGATGGAGTCATTAGGGACCTGGGGACACAAGTTGATAGCAATCTCTCATTTGACAACCACGTCGCCAAAGTGGTTAGAACAACATTTTATGTAGCCCACCTAATCATGAAGGGATTCACATCTAGATCAGGGGAGGTCATCGTGCCTCTCTAATCATCCCTCATCAGGCCCATAATGGAGTACAATGCCCCTTTTGGGATGTACCTTAACAGACACCTGCAGCAACTGGAAAGACCCCAAAAGTAGCTCACCAAGAGGATCAAAGGGCTAAAACAGATGCCATATGCTGCCTGGTTAAAGAAACTCAAGCTCTACTCAGTGGCATACCGCCTGTTCAGAGGCGATCTGTGCCTGACGATAAAGCCATGTCCAAACCCGGAATTAATGCACATGCTGCACCTCAGAAAATCCAAATCCCATCGAGCTACGCTCGAGACTTGAACCTCAGCACTGAAATAAATTGGACTTGCTGGAGGGACAGATTCAGAACCCAGAGGCTCCGTTCACTCTGGAATAAAATCCCAGTCCAGGTTAGGCAGAGTCCCGCACTGACTCTCTCCCAAGAGGAATCTTGATGAGTGGATGGGAGATCGTAGGTTTACCCCGGGTATCACATCTGTGTCACTGTTAGACAGAGGCACAGTATACTAACCTCTAAAAAGGGCATAGATAAATAAATTTGAAATGGGTGGCGAAAGACAAGCACATTCTGTGTAGGCTTATATATGCCCTAGGGCAGATAGCCTAGTATGAACCTATGATAGACATTGCTCTTCTGATTGCTGAGTTTGCCACTTACTGAAATCATTGATGGCTTACCCTTGTGGATGGTGATGAATGCTTAGATCCTCTAATCTTATCGCATATAGTCTGTTTTGCAAGTAATTTTGAATGTCTTTGTCATGGCGTTTTACAGTTGTAGTTTCAACTCTGCCAGTATTCAATAGCTAATGTTGACTGGCACAAGAATCCACTTATGTCAACCTTGCTTAATGCCTTCTTTACTTGTACATGAGACATTTAGAGGCTGCAGATAGATAAATAGCTAGATAAGTGAAAATATGGATTGTTGCTGTTCACGGATTTTGGACTAGAAGGGGACCTGACATTACTCCACCGCAGACAAAATTACAGGAGCTCTTTTTATCATTAATTGTTTCATATTATTATCCCTGAGCATTTGTGGAGTATGGAAAAACAGTGCCACTGGCTGGTTTAGTGTATTTTTGTAATTTGAAGGCAGGTGTGCATGTGTGTATGTTAGGCATATAGAAATTAACTGAAATAAATACCTATTTATTGTGTTTTTAGCTAAATATAGATACATGCATAGATATATACTTGGATATAGAAATCTACATTTTCATAAATATATAGAGTACCATTGACAAATACAACAATTGATATGGTAAGATATGTCTGCCGAAATAATTAACTATATCACTACAGTAGCTTTTGTGGGCGAGTGTGTGGGTGTGTGTATAAAGATAAATGCACGCATAAGCAGTGTATAGAATAGACTGCCCTTAGACTGTGTGGGATTGTGCCATAATACTTATTGAGTTTGTTGCTTGAAATTAATTAATTACATTTTTCTAATTCAGTTTACTGACGCCACGTGTAGCAGTGATGTTTGGCATTGACTGATGGGTGTGCTTATTTTAACACTAAACATGGATTTTTAATACCTCCATTATTTGCCTTCATTATTTTGACATGTCCTTGTACACCTTCATGCCAGATTAATAAATATGTATAGTCATTCCATCGTTTTCGAAAATGATTGATTTTGTTAATTGTGCATACTTGGACATATTACAGTAGGGTTCATTTGGGAGTAATGTCTCCTTTGGATGTTCAGGCCTAGTTGTACTTATTACTGAAGCTTTTAGGGGTTACTGTTTCTCCTTATTTCACTTACTGTTTACCCATTTTTATCATGATTTTTCTTCCTTTGATATAAGATGAATAGAGAGAGATCTGGAAGTACTCTTAGGACACCGTGGGGGGTCATGGCTACCGGACTCACAATAGCCTACCCATTACTCTTTGACAAGCCTGTTCTTCCATTGTCTGTTTCAAAAATCCCAAGTTGTGCATTTGCATTTCATAAGAAATAAGTCACATTTCCTTGCATGTATCTCCCTTCTGATCAAAAGCAATCTTGGTCATTGTTATTCATTCTGTTAAACATGTCTTTGTTGTGGTACACACTGTAGTACTGAAGTAGTTGTGTTGTGCTATCCTTTATTTACATTTAGCTAAACTATCTTGCCTTCCACTTAGTGCTATGTTGTTGTTTTGCATTTTAATGCAAATGCGGATATCTCAAGTGCTATCAGTAGCTTTTTCATCTCCACGGGACACTCTCCATTGTAGTATGCCACTTTATTTCCATATGCATGTGGTCACTCCCTGTAGCTTTGTCTGTATACTAATTTGTAGTGACTTGCAGAATACAAGAGTCCTAGACAGCATGCTCAATGTAGCCTTATGAGATTTACAGCAGTCATCCTGATTTCATTATTTTTTTCAACTGTACTGTTTTGTATACTAATGCTGATTGTGTCTTCTGTGTGTATTTACACACACACACACACACACACACACACACACACACACACACACACACACACAAAATATATGCTGTAGCAGGAAGTGACAGACATAATAGTGCACAGAATCGGCAAGAGAAACAAATAAAGATAACATAGATTATGAAAAATAAATAAATAAATAAATAAAAACAATATCAGTTAATTTATATCAGAGGCCTGGGTAGAGGCATACATATTTATGCTTACTTACAGCTAAGTAGACGGTGAGTAATTCTAGAGTAAGTCACTCTAGAGTAAGCACAGTGGAAGTAGGACATGGGGATGAATATGAAGGGAGTGTGGGATAGTGAATGATTTGTTAGTCAGGGTTACAGCAGGGGCATAGCCAGTGTGTGTTGAGGTATTCCTTGAGATATTTTTTTTACAAACAATGTAGAAGAAAGAAGAGTTCATTAGGAAGTTGTTTCCAGGTTTTTCCCACTGTGTTACAGAATACTGAGTCTCCAGCCTTGGTATTACGTTTAGTAGTGGAAACTAGTAGCTTATTAGCTGGGCGTATTTTTTCCAGATTCTTGTATGGAGTAATCAGACTACATAGGATTAGGGTATCCATATTGTGGTAGAGAATCTTTTGGGTGATAAGTTGTTCATAATGAGGTTGATTCTGCATTTCTAAGCATCCCAGCTGTTTAAGGTTGGGACAGTGATGGGTTATAAAAGGTGCCTGCGCTAATATGGCAAAGTTATTATAGCTGGTTGCAATTTTGGTCCAGTTGCTTTTAGATAGGTTGGTATAAATGGCACAGGTATACAACATGTTAGACATAGTGTGGTTTTGGGCAATGGTGTGAGGAAGGTTTTGAGTCTATAAAGGGTGCCTACTTTTCTGTTGACTGACTTTAGAGTAGTATTGATATGATCATCATAGTTAAGGTACTGGTCTATTGTGATACCTAAGAGTCGAGTTGTAGTGTATGGCGATATGGTATTTGCATTGTTAGAGGTTACTGTCAAGTGACATTGTGGAGACATTTGTGTAGGAGTCAAAAGCAACAATTTCATTATTTTTGGGTTTGGGAGGAGGCAGTGTTAGAGACCAATTTTCAACATTATTAAATACTGTTTAAGTGAGGGTCTGGAGTGAAGAAATGAAATTGGCAGAACAGATTAAAGTTGAATCATCTGCATATTTTATGCCGGTGGCTTGTGGAGTATTGGCTTTAAAATAGATATATATAGATATATAAATATACAGATATATATATATATATATATATATATATATATATGTATATATGTAATATGTGTGTGTATCACGGTGGTGGTGCATGCTGTAGCATTTTCGCACACGCTGTCTGATTCGATTATCAGCTAGAGCGTCTTCTGCATGGAGACATGCGTGAATGGGCGTACCTTCGTTGAAGGTTGTATGTCCTATTTTGGAAGGTATATTCTTACATGTACATATATTTCTGTAAATATATCTATATACACATGCACATAGGTGTCTCTCTGGCTCTCTCTGACTTTGCAAATGCATCAATAATGACCTGTGTTAATTATTCCGCACTTCCGTGACTCGTACGCCTAGTATCCGTCTCATTGTTTTTTAACTCCGGCAACATGTATGTTCCCACTGGTATGGTCAATGTCTGACTGAAGGTAATCTTCATGCAATGTACTAGTATGAGTCTCCTTGGAGTGAGAAGTATTTATCTGGATAATACATTGGATAGTCCTCAGGCCTCCAATTCTGTGGATTGTTAGGGCAGCACAATTTTTTTTTTTTTAATTTTTTAATATACATTTGGTGACCGGGAGTGTGCAACTGGAAGTAGGTCCATTTTCAGCGGAGGCCCGGGGAGAAAAACTCCACAGTTAAAGCATACAGACAGTAGTTACATTGGATTTACATAGCGACTAACAATTTGGTTAACATAGCAATTAATTACAAACATAGTTGTAGATGAACATAGTACATCATTAGACAACTAGAGGTTGCAGACAGTATTTGTGTGTGAGGGTTTATAACGGTTACAGTATAACTGCTGCAGAAGCTATAGACTTGCATATGGGGTGTATGATTCATCAAAATGAGTTCCTTGGGTTGGCATAGGATTGCCTGGTCTCAACAGTGTCATAACACCTGTAAGTTTTCTTGAGTTAAAACAGGACCTAATACTGTTCAAGTGCATGACAGCTTTCTAATGTTTGTAGTGGTAACATTGCAGTAGTGTTGCATTGTTTCAGTTGCCAAACGTGGACTTTGAGAAAGGATGGCCTCCCAGCAGAAGTCGCGTACCATTGTGCCATACAGCTTCGAGCCAGTATATACCGATGGTCAGCGTCCACCTAAACGAGCACGCAGATGCAGCAGTAGCAGTGAGGAGGATGATGCTTGTGTGACCGCAGATGAAGACATGAAATGGTGCACATGCCAGCTCTGCATACCAATGAGTACTGCACGTGAATGTTACTGATGTGCATCATCGACCCGTGCCAAATCCAAAATCATTGAAATTCAGCCACCACCACATTGCATTACTGCACATCCACTATTTGAAAGTACTTGCCTAACGACACATATGCTACACATCCTTATGCGAGCCATGTACTACTTCAAAGGTTATTTTCAACGTACACAGTGGACAAACAGGTAAAAAACAGTCAGTCTATCAGTCTGCATGTCATGATTATTGTCTTAACTAATTTGTGTGTTATTGAATTCACGGGTTACAGTTGATATGGTTGATTTCACTAAAAATGAACTGTAGCATGACATGCTTATGATTGCTATAGAATGTGAATGGCCTGTAGTACCTGTTGTCCATGTATGGATGATGTTATTGCACTGAACTGACACAGACCTTCAAACTGTTGAACTTTGACAAAATTGTGGCTGTCAGACAGCAGAGTTTTCATGCTGTGATGTTTTCTAGGGATGTCAGATTTGATAAATGAAAAACAGCATTGCAGATGTAATTTCACAGTTGATATTAAGTTGCTAATTATTGATCTGCCCTGTACAGAAACAGAGATTAGTTTACTTGCATGTTGCACGCACTGGCACTACCAAGTGGGTGACAGTGGAGTGCATGTTGACACGTAATGTTGTGTGCAGTATATTACTACCACACTGAGTCATCTGCATTGGCTTGCATTTAAATTTTCGGTTTGGTTAAAACTATGCATGTTAGCATTACTAGAGTGGAGGATGTGTAGCACTGCAGTTTATAGCATTTTGTATGCATTAACATTCGAGACATTATAGTGACTGTGACCCTTTCCTGTTATGCAGAGTATACAGATTCGTTGCCTACCGAGCATATGTGCTATGGATGTACGATAATAAAAAACTTGGTTATGGTCATCGAGTGGTCATCCCCTCATGTGTTGTGAACAGTATACGTCAAAGATTCCCCTCGGAGGAAAATGATTATGTTGGCTTTCAGGCTTTTGAAGGTTTTTGGGAGTTTACAGAGTAGCACTTGAAGATTACTGTCAAGTTGTTGAAGCTGTCAGAAGCTGGAAAAAATAATAATTATGCATTGTGTGGATTGTGTAGTGTGCAATTTATGTAGTACATGGTGGATTTCTATTGATGTATTAACCAACTGAATTAACTGTAACACTATGTTGTGGATCATAATGGTTGATGTATAAAACAATTACATATGTAATGGCCATAACTGCGAATGAAAATTTACAATTTACATAGAAAATTTGTTTTTTAGTATGTCACATATTTACTTAAATAGTGTTAATAAATTGGATGTAAACCTTTATCCTTGTCAGTTTATAGAAGACTTCCATGGAAAGGAGTGTGAAGTACAAGTTACAGATTATACTTTGATTGCAGTAATGCATGCATCAGAACAGCTGTTTATGTTTGCACTACTTAGAAATAACTAATCGAGTAACCAGTATTGGCAGTATGAAGGGCTTGGTTATGCACCCTTCATGAATGTATAAGAAATTTAATAGAATAGACCTATTGAAAGATTGGTAATGAACTGCTATCCGGTGAAGATTTACTATAAGTGGATCAATGGTTTCTGTATTATGAAGTACATGAGTATTTGGTTTAACTGCATAGCTGTTGGCAGACTGCACAGCCTCGGCTTGGTGTTCATTCGTTACGCTAAGTTTTTACTACAGTATTTTACACACTGGTACAAAAGAGTTTCAGCCTCCATAAAGGGTCTACATATACAGATTGTTGTGCATTACACTCATACACTTTGTGTTTGGTTTGCATTGGACACAACCAAGTACAGTCTGAAAGCCATTCCCATTTCCACTTGGTGCATGGTGGCATGTCCTGACCAATATGTTCTCCCATTCACTGACTCAAGCCTGTTGACATTTATACTTTGATCATAGAAAAAGGATTACTTGAAGCATTACTTGAAATGCAGTCTAAGGCATTACAATCCCCTCATCAAGGGATACATGCATGTCAACTGATGCTCCAGTGGAGCTCATTTGCGTTTAACCATGGAGATGAAGACTAAGCATTGTCCTCTGAGTCCAGATAGAGTCTATTGGGGATAAATATTTTTATTAAATTGTGCAGAACACGGTGAGTGCAATGATGTCAATGCACCAAGTCTAGCCACAGCATGAAAGGAGAAGACCTGAACATAAAGTTGGGATCTAGTCAGATATGTAAAGAAATGCATGCATTTTTTTGATAAATGCATGTTGCATCATCTTCACATGTTAGATCGGTTTATTAGTTTCACAGCATGGTTGTTATACGTAAATAATGTTTTACAGGTATTGAAGGCTTACATGTGGTCATTCCAAATGACACAGCTTAAGGTACATGGACAGCATCCCAGAGAGATGTATGATCATCGATGGAAGATATTTATTGGCATTATTTCTTTACACAGATTTCACTACATGTCATAAATGTATGACATCCATATGATGTAGTATGTACATCAACGAGCGGTGATTTCATTATGCTGTAGGGGAAGTTTTTTTTTAGTGCATGATGTAATATTTGTTGCTGTTCATGGATGTCATTCGTAACTTATTTGCAGGTGTTATAACAGGTGGTAGTTGTCGATGGCTGTTGATGCATATCATTTTGTAGCCACTTTGAGGCACATTTCTCAGTGGAACACTGAATGTATTGGCATTTAAAATAGAGTAATTGTATGGCAGAGCAGTTACTAATGTGGCCGGTTGACACTTACCATCTTCTCCTTTTATTCACAGATATCTACATCAGTCTTCATTGAAAGATGCCCCACTGCATGGCATATGGTTGTGGAACACTCACTGTCCGTTTGCCAGAAAATGTTTCTATACATAGCTTTCCACGCAATGTGGAGCAATGTACTGTGTGGGCAACACGGTGTGGAACAAATGTAGGTAGCATACCCAAGTTTGTGGATGAAGCAGTAAACTGTAAGAAGCCACGTTATTATCTTTGCTCCCTCCACTTTGAGGAGAGCATGTATGAAGTCAACTTCATGAAACAGTTGCTGCCCACTGATATTAGAAAAGGCAGAATTCTTCGTCGCTTGAAGAAAAATGCAGTACCCAGTATTTTTAGTTTTTCAAAGGTGAAGACACGAGTGTCATCATGTCGACGGATTGAACAGCAGGATCGACAAAAGGTAATCTAGAAGTAAAAATTTTTTTTATTAAATAGAGTACGTGGGACTGCAGTGGAGTTCATGATATAGTGTACAAAATTGTGCAGTAGATAGTCTTGTTTTGTCTGTAGTACGTAATGTAATAGTACAGGTATAAGTTGATATTTGGCCGCTCGATAACCATGCCCTTATGGCAAAATTATGATAATTGTCTTGGTGCGCTTCTTTTCATGATTCCAAAGGCTGTCATTGCTGCAATGGACAAGTCACGTGGCTGAATCATAAAACAGTTAATGCATTATTTAGTAGCTTAAGATGAACTGTTAAAAATGGGGTGCTTTGCATGTCTAATAATCTACTATTCTTCATTAACAGGTGCTGGAGGAGTTGCTGAGGTCACCACATGAATCAGCAGAACAGGTAACACAGCCAATGGACACTGATGAAATCCAAACCACTGACCATCGCTACAACTGTGATGCAAGTAATTTGATTTTAAGCCTGTTGTTCATTTTGAAAATGTGGTTATGTATGTGTGCATACAATGTAGGTTCCCAATCAGTGAGTGGTTATATGTCTATTGACTTGTTAAATTAAGTCATACCATACCACAAAGAACCATATCAATATGTGACTGTTTATGGTATGGGCTGTCAGAGATAGAGACGTATACAAGCAATGTAATGGTTATTTTTAAGTATTGATAGCAATTTGATGTGATGTTCTTATGGTGTTGTAGTTATACACCGTAATAGTGTAAAACAGTATGGATAAAACATTGTTCATTGTCAGCATTGAGTATTTGGCACTCACTCTGGTGTGAACAAATGTATAAATTTTAATTGTTAATGCACATTTTTTCCATTATACATTATCAGGGATATAATAAAGTGCAAGGCAGATGACAGTGTAGATGTGGGTGGACAGTTAAATACCATGATTCACTGCTGTTTAACTTCTGTGAATCTAAATGGGGTAGTAGGTTTGCATTGATAAATCGGTATTTAAGGTTTGTTTTGAAATGTACAGTACAAGTTTGGTTATAGATGTCTTCAGTGAAGCTAGGCAGACACACGCAAGTTAAAGTTGGCAATATGTACTTAGCAGCCATTGGACCATAGGAGGTTAGTAGGCTATTATCCCGGTGCCCCTTAACAACATAGCCAAGACTTTAGCACATGTTTAGACAAACCAGCACCTAAGTAACCTGTCCAGCATGGACATGTTTGGAATACCACTGGCATATTTTCTGTTTGCCATCCAGTTATCCAGGTTGCATACAAAGATGGACAAAGAGGTACTCTACTTGATGTGGAGAGGCACTCGATTCCATAGAAGATTGACTTTATTGGAGAAAAATCTATCCTTCCAACAAGCCCTGTTCATGTCACACACCAGGGTGAGATCATGCATGGGGGTTACTCGAATGGATCTTAATTTGCGGATATGCAGCAGTCGCATACAGGTGGGGTCCATGATTACCTTGCATGCCAGACAGAGGTCGCCTCTGAGGAGTCTGCATGAAACTGAGTAGTGGGATAGGGCTTTTAGCCTATCAATGTATGGTAGGATGTTTTTGGACCTGGCTTCTCATTGTAAGGAAGATGTGTGTTCTTTACAGCTGCATAAAATGCAAAGAGGTGTGTTGTAGTCAGTAATGGGCATTGTAATGGAAGAATACATTGATGTTACGTCCATTTTTGCTACTGGAAGACATACCCTTATGAGGTGGGGCACGTAGAATGCTTTCCATACCACTTGAGCTAGATAGTGATAAAAAGTCAAGTTGATATCAATCATCACAGCTGAGTGCTTAGGACTTTGTCATTAATGTGATAAATTTAGGGGATGTGACTCTCCACAAAGAGGAAGATGCATTCTTTGACATTTGTGCATTGTTTCATAACAAAGACATCACCTTTACACTCTTTTGTGTGTCAATACAGAGTCTGCAAGAACAGACAGGCATGCTGCTGGAAGACCCACTGATTGAAAATGAGAAAGTCATCGTAGTGGACATCAGTGTAAGAATTTGTGTGTTTGAAGCATCACAGCATAGCTGTCTGTGACAGTTTAATTAGCTGTTCAGATAGGTGATATTTAATTTACATTGTTTGTTTATTCTTTTCTAGGAACAGGCTGCTGTATTTTCGGAAGAGGTAGTGATCTCCAGCATGGAGTATGCCGATGGAGAGGCAGGAAGAGATAATGCAGCACAACATGACTACACAGTTGGAAAGAATGGATTATTTCCGCTGATAATATAAATGGGAAAAACAATGTTACAAAAATTACAGAAATTAAAGCATCTCACAGCACAGTATCAAATGTGCGAAAGAGAGGCCACAGGAGATCACGGAGCACGGGTAGTCAAACTAAGGTGTCACATACTATGTTAAGTGTAGCAACACAGACTGCAACTGTAAAACCTTCTGTACATGATGCTGAATGTATGGCCTCAACATGGATGGATGCTAGCACACAGTTTCCAGAAATGGGTGTATCACCGGCGCAACTTCTTAAGGATCACACTTATGTAAAGTGGGGTAAGCCATATGAAGACATAAATGACTGCCATGAAGAAGAGCCTGACTGGTGTGAGCCATCGACCACCATGTCCGTATCTGAAAATGATGAGACTCTGGAGTATGAAAATGTGGAGCAGCAGATGGTGTTGCAATGGAAATTTATTGTATTTGAAGATTGCCTGGATGAACTGCTGAGAAGAATGATATGTCCTGACTGTAAAGCACCAGCATGTGATGACTATGAGAAAAGAGTTGTTGGATCCATGTTTGCCACCAAAGTAATGTGTCTGAATGGACATGAAATTGTAAGTTGGCAAAGCCAACCAGTGTTGGGTAGAATGCCTGTGGAAAATCTTTTGAATGCAGCTGCTGTACTATTTAGCGGAAGTACATATGCACATATAGCACGGTTTTGTGCATATGTGGGTCTGGAATTCATTAGCCAGACAACATTTTATGACCTACAGCGTGAGTATTTATTTCCAGTAGTTCAAAAACAGTGGAGTACGCATCAGCAAGATCTGCTACAAGACATTCAAGGTAAAAGAGTGAGATTATCAGGTGATGGCCGATGTGACAGTCCGGGCTATTCAGCAAAGTACTGCTGCTACAGTTTGATGGATATGGACTCTGGATATCTCCTGGATTTTGCCATAGAGCAACTTGGTGACGGAACGTCTTCAGTAGCTTTGGAAAAAAAGGCATTCCTGAAATGTATGCAGAACTTGCGTAGACTGAATGTGGACATAAGTGTAGTAGCAACAGACAGACATCGAGGGATTGGAAGTGCAATGAGGACAGAGTTTCCGGAAATTGACCATCAATTTGACCTGTGGCATGTGTCAAAAAGTATTACAAAAAAGATTGTATCAGTTGCCAAAAAAAAGGAAATGGAGCAGTTAATGCCGTGGTGCCAAAGTATTTCAAACCACTTGTGGTGGTGTTCTGAAACATGTGATGGAGATGCACCACTACTGCTTGAAAAGTGGAAGTCTCTCATCCATCACATAACAGACAGGCACACCTGGGATTGGGGAGAGAAATTCTGTGCCTGTGAGCATGACATTCCATTGCCAGACCAGGAAACAAAACAGTGGTTGGAAGTAGGTGATGCTCCGCACACTGCACTAGTGAAGATAATGAGCAACACAACACTGGTGAACGATCTGAAACACTTAACACAGTTCTGTCACACAGGCAGTTTGGAAGTGTTTCATGCTCTGCTGTGCAAGTATTGCCCCAAATTTGAGCATTTTTCAAACAGTGGAATGAAAGTACGGACAATGCTCACCATTTTTGATCATAACGCCAATGTGAATAGTCAGCAAGCAGTTGTGCATTACCCAAAGATTAACTGCGCAAAAAAGGGAGATCTGCATTACCGCATCGTGTATCCTAAGGCAAAACAGCAATGGGTTGCAAAGCCAATTTTTGAAGAGAGAAAATATGACTATATCTTTGATATGATTGTGGATATCCTCATGATGAAGAACAGAAAAATTTCTGTTCCGAGCTTTCAGGTAACACCTGTAGCCAAAAATATAGCAAAGTGTGAGAGACCAGATAAAGCAGAAGTAATTGCCAGGCATATAACACGATTTGGTAAGTCACAGATTCCTTAATAACTGTTGCATGTAGTCAGCATACTAGAAGTGTGATTGAGAGTAATGCTGCACCAGGCCTACATGTTTGATCTGCAGTGATGTGTCATGGTGTTCGAGCCAGTGACCATTGCAAAGAACAAAAATTGCTCTTTACTACAATCAAATGAAGAATTTCTACAAGTACATCTGTAGATGACAACTCTGAAGACTACAAAGCTAAATTATGACATACATCCGGATTTGTTAATGTCTACTCCAAGCCAGAAGGATGACATCACAGAAAAATAACAAATGTGAGTTGCTAGTGCATGTTAGCATTGCTTAAAAATGACAATAGGAATTGTGAGCAGTCTGAAAATTATGATGTGTGCATAAGACTAGAGTTGACAGTGGAATTTACAGTTACGGTGTAGGTGATGAAGACAGTAATGATCTGCTAGATAGTTTTGACAATAAAGAGGTTGTTGACACTGAGGTAGCAGTTTCATTTATGGTCTCGGTTTACGGGTGTGATTACAGTGTTGTTGATGACTATGTAACATAGAGGCGCTGGATAGTTAGTCTGTCAACATCACTGTTACTGATGGTCCCTTAAGGAACACACGAGCTGAGGATCATCAAGTTCCACAACCAATCTCGAGTTTTGCACAGGATGTACAAAACAGGATGAGAATAAGTACATGTTTTGGTAAGTGACGAAGTGTAACAGAGAACGTTGTATATACAGTGTCACAAATGCCGCGGTAATAGACAAAGCAGATCAATGCAATTAGGGTACCCCATGAAAACTGAGATAGTCATCAGTTATTTGACATGTAAAAAGGCTTGATGAGCTTGAAATGTTGCTGTAGATTAAGCGCACAGTACTAGTAAAGTCTAGGCAATCCAGTTATGAGTGAGAGCCACTGAATATTGTTTTAATGCAACTACCTTTCATGGGTACTTCCAACTGTATGCATTTTGAACACTTAAAATTCAATCACAGGATTGTGATAACATGCAGTGTCCCATAGACATCAGATCTGTGTACATTGTGTGTACATTGCACAGTGTCCGATAGGTAATGACTGTTTGGATATGTTTTCAAGTTTGCAAGGAAGACCAGGTGTACAGTCAGCTTATACTGCACGTCTGACAAGCAATGACTGTTTTGATACGCATTCGAGTTTGCAAGGTAAAGCAGGGTGATAGGTAGTGTCTGTTATATATATATATTTTTTTTTTGTATAACAAAAAATTTAACTCTACTCCATAAAACAGAATATGGATGGATGTCAGTAGTAAGGATAGTAACATGGCTTACTGTCTCAGTTATGTCATTGTAAGGAAGATAGACTAATAATCGCTTTATGTCAGTAATGCAATTATTACAGATCAATTGACAGAATGTTGCAGTTTACCGCTGAGGGCTGCTTGTGAGTGAGGATGTGAGACAAGATTACAAGTCTTTATAGTGATCTATTCTTGTTTAGTGGGAGATTAAGACAGCTCCTAAGGATGGTCAATGTTTAGGGGCAAACACTTAAGGTCCCTTGTGTGTACTATACATATAAAAGATACACCACAATGACATTAAATATACAGATCCAACTGATATTGCCAACATCCTGGCAGATAGGATCAGTGCTAACATTAACCCCCTTCTCACCCTCTGAAGGGCCTATCTCTGTACTGGAAGAATGCAATGGTCCTGTCATCATGGCTGCACAGTTAAAAAGCACAGTCTCCAAAGACAAGAACACAGCATCCATGGGACCTGACAACATCCCAGGCTGCATTCTACACGAAATACAGAGGGAACTGGCACCACACCAAAGTCACATGTTCAATCATAGACTCACCTCAGGCTTTGTGACCACTGAATGGCGGATGGCAGCAATTATCCCACTCCAGTAAGGGTGGAACCACAACGGACCATGGGAACTACTGCCCCATTAGCCTGACGAGCCTGGTCTGCAAGGCCATGGAACGAATCGGCATGGAACTTTAAACACAGACATTGGTAATCTCCAAATTCACGACCCTGTCCAGTTTGGGCCATGTATCCTAAAACTGATAGACTTCTTTGAACCAGTGACCAAAGCTGTAGATGAAGGTAATGTGGTTGGCACAGCCTATGTAGATCTTGCCAAGGCCTGCAACACCATTCCCCACTCTGGAATTATAGATACAATGACTAAACGAGGTATAAATAGCTGTCATAAGATGGTTTGCCAACTGGCTCAGTGACACAACCCACACTGTGAAGGTAGCAAACTTCAAATCTGACTTCAGACCAGTGACAAGTGTAGTACCACTGGGTTCAGTCCTGGGTCCTCTCCTGTTTGGTATCTACTTCTCTGAAGTACAAGCTAACAAATAGAAGGTCTTTGGCTAACAATGTTTGCAGATGACTGCTAACTAGAAGCAATAAGCAAAACTCATAACAATGTGGACATCCTACAGAAAGCCCTCATTGAGACAGATGCCTGGTTTCAAAGCCATGGCCTCAATCTTAATGACAAAAAGTGCAATCTCATCTCCTTTGGTAAAAGCTCTGTACCCATGAACCACCACATAGGCAGTAGTAAATTTAACACGGACAGTGTGATAAGAGACCTTGGGACACAGGTGGACAGTAGTCTCTCCTTTGATAATCACATGCCCACGGTAGTCAGTAAACCCTTCGACGTGGCATACCTCCTCACAAAAAAATTTCTCAAATAAAAATAAGTCATTGTTCCCCTATACTCTTCACTTATTAGTCCCAATATACTTTACAATGCCCCCTTTGATAGGTACCTCACAAGACATCTACAACAACTGGAAACAGAGCAGAAATACATCACAAAGAGGATTACTGGCCTAAAATATATGCACTATGCAGACCATCTCAAAAATCTCCATGTTTTCTCCGCCACATATCGCCTAGTCCGAGGCGAGCTCTGCCTTACATACAACGCTATGTCAAAGCCAGAGCTGTTGGACATGCTCCACTGAAATAAATCCCAATCCCTCTGAGCTACACACTCCAGGTCCCTAATCCTTGTCACCACAATAAACAGAACAGGCTGGAGGGATAGATTCCTGTCCTAGAGACTTTCCATACTGTATAACAAACTACCTATCTATATGATACAAACGTCCTCATTATGACTCTTCTAGAAAAATCATGATTGTATGGGAAATAGGAAATTCACGGATAAATTCTGTGTCTCTGCTCGACAGTGGCACAGGAAAATAATATTCTTGCATGGAGAAAGCCAGGGTAGCTTCTTGGCTAGGTTTATATAGGCACTAGGGCCAATAGCCTAGTATGGCCAAATGAACAGTGTATTGTGTCACATCAGCATGCCTCATAGGAGTACCTAATTTGGCATTATACCTTTGCTCTGACATGGTGGAATCAAAATTGATTGTTGAATTGTCTTGAACAAACAATGAAAAGTATTGCAAGTAGGAATAATTATCATGCAGTGGATGTCACTTCATGCACTCTGTGTGATTTGAACCAAAAGAGTAGTACTGCTAATTAGAAAAACTTTATACTTTGAAGCTTTATCAACAAGTTGACTGTGTTGCTAAAAGATTAAGAGATATGCCGGAACAAAAAAAATAAAAAAAACATGGGTGAAGCTATTGTAATAGAAACTAGTGGCTGACATAAGAGCCTAGGAAGGCTACTGTTAAGGAAAAAAAAAATTCAGTTGTTAAGTAAAGTTTGGCAGTCAGGTTAATTTTATGTTATATTACACTAACCATGCAAAAGTAGTACTGCTACTTAGAAAAACTTTATACTTTAAGCTTTCTCAACAAGTTGACTGTGTTGCTAAAAGATTAAGAGATATGCCGGAACAAAAAAAAATAAAAAAAACATGGGTGAAGCTATTGTAATAGAAACTAGTGGCTGACATAAGAGCCTAGGAAGGCTACTGTTAAGGAAAAAAAAATTCAGTTGTTAATTAAAGTTTGGCAGTATGGTTAATTTTATGTTATATTACACTAAACAAGCAAAAATAAGTATGTGGACAGCCAGTAAACACTACACACACTCCAATGCAGATTTATCACTATGTTCAGTTGAGAAAATTGATATAGTACACAAAAAGTGGAATTCACATTGGTGCTTTTTTTTTCTCCCACTTAGCCTGGATATGTGTAAGTCAACAGTAAGGAGTAAATGGTCATTAGGGAACAGTTTTAGTGGCACACCAGGCTGACATTTGTTTGAAGTCTATTGTTATGCAGGGTTGCTAATTAGCTGAACCTAGCCTAGCTGGAAATCTGAGACTCTGACTCATAGAAGGAGAGGAGATAGGAGGAGTAACTTGGTCAGGAACTGACAGTAACAAAATTGCTCTTTGTAAAAAGTGTTTTTTATCTCTGTAATTAGGTGACACTTTTCCAAGCTTCTTTCAGAAAATGTGTAGTGCATCAGTATGAACAACATTTGTAAAACTCAGTGCAGGACAGTCAATGAATGACACAATCTACTGACTGTTAAACATGGGAATATTTTTCAGGTTTTCCATTCAAAGTGAATGGAAGCCTGATCTGACAACAAAAGGTAGGGCAAATTGTTCTCACAATCTGACCTGTCAGACTGCATTTTGGGACAGATTTAGCCTATTATGTGAAAATAGTCTCATGGGGATGTCTGCCCCCATGAGGGCAGACAGAAGAACAAAAAATATAAAAATAAGAATGAATATTTTTTGGATTAAAGCAGCTTTGGGAGGTGCATAAAATCATGACTAGATAAAAAAAAAATATGTTTTTTTATCATTTGCCTGTAGTGGTCCTTTAAGAGCATGTCATACGGTGCAACCAATAAATCACCAACATGTAGTATGTAGCATGTAGCATGTAACATATAGCATATAGTATGTATAGCAGTAAATGCATGAGAGCAGCACGAAATAAAATATGAAATTAAAGGAATGGATGAGTGTGTTATACCGCTCAACTGTCCAGATTTTTGCAGAATGCTTAAATTTTCATCTGATGTTTTTGGTCTGTTCTTCATAAAATTTGCAATTTTCCTCCAAATCAATGAAAATGAAAGTCACTAAATAATAACATATATTTGAGCTCAGACTTCTTATACTTCAGAAAATGCACAATAACACAAATTGTGTTATTCTAGCAGCTTTCTGAGTTTATATGAGCAATGTAGACTATAAAACAAAAGGAATTGAAGACTGTCTACTCATGTTTGAACCCTTTAGAAGACATATGCCAGGTAAGAAAAACATCATAGTTGACTAGTATTCAGAGATCAATTTGAACATGAAAAAAGAAACAAGACTGTTTCTACTACTGATTGAAACTTGCATCTTTTAGATGCTTTCTACAGAAGCTAGGGCATTTGTGTCATAAAATCATTGTACTTGGCTAGCATTTAGAATTCAGCACAAAATAAAATATGAAATTAACTGAAAACTCTCTTTACCAATGTTTTAACTTTGCACTGCTCAGATGCTTTCCTGCAGGGTATTAGCAAGTCAGATCATAACATTCTTGAAAAGCTAATTTCTCGGAGGATAAAAAGGACAGTTGAAAAGTACAGTTTTGTACCTACCATAAATGTAGATGTCCGAGAGGAATGCATCTGCAGTCTTTACAAATGGGTTGTCCTGTCGCCAGGCAGCCCTTCGGTCGGCCGGATTCCAATGTCTGGGTCTGGCTTCGGCTGGTGTCGCACTTCACCCGACGTCATTGCGGCAGTTTTTCGGGTATAAAGGCATCAGCCGACGCCATTTTCCTCAGTGTTTCTTGCCCCAGATGCCAGGTGCCCTCTTGGATGGCTAAATTTGGATAAATGCCAAAGTTTCCAAATAGTAGAGAGCAAACACATAAAATAAGCATGTATGTACATATATACAAACAAATACACCATAATAGATCCCCCCCAAGCTAGCTGAAGATTGGCAAATACCCTAGGAGTACCTCAGAGGGGAAGGAGGGTGGGTAATCCTGACTGCAGATGCATTCCTCTCGGACATCTACATTTATGGTAGGTACAAAACTGTACTATGTCCTTCAAGGATGCATCTGCAGTCTTTACAAATGGGTAGAATACCATAGCTAAACTAGGGGAGGAGGAAAAGAGAAGAGATTATGGTGTAGTTAGGATCCTTGCAAAACAGCAGTGGCAAAACCAGCACGGGATCTAGAGTATAGAGGTAAGTTATAATGCTTGGCAAATGTATGCACGGAGGTCCAAGTAGCAGCCTCTATAATGTCCTTGGTAGCCACTCCTCGTAAGAAAGCTGTGGTAGTGGCTGTAGCCCTTGTGGAGTGAGGCCTGATGTTCTCTGGAGTTTTCTTTCCATGGTAGGAGTAACAAAATCTAATGCAATTTCCTATCCATTTGGAGATTGTCTGTTTAGAAATTGGATTTCCTTCCTTTCCTGTTGCATATGCTACCAGAAGCTGGTCAGTTTTTCTATTGTTTTTTGTCCTGTCCAGGTAGTAGCGTAATTGTCTGTGTACATCCAAGGTATGCAAGAGCCTTTCTCCCCTGTTCTGTGGGTTGGGGAAGAATGTAGGAAGGTGGATAGCCTGATTTAAAGACACTCTGGATACCACCTTAGGCATAAATGTAGGATTTGTTCTCATGGACACTATCTTGATGGAAGATTAGGAAGGGTTGCACTGCCATTAATGCCTGTAGTTCAGAGACCCTTCTTGCTGAAGTTATTGCCAGCAGGAAAGCAGTCTTCCAGGATAAGTATTGTAATTCTGCTGTTGCTGCTGGTTCGAAAGGAGGAAGAGTCAGTTTTTCTAACACAAAGTTCAAGTCCCATGCTGGCAATGGAGATTTCCTGGGAGGTTTCACATTTTTAATTCCTCTCAGAAACTGTCTGAGCAGAGGATGCGAGAAGACAGGAGGATCCAAGCTGTACTCTGCTGAAATAGCTGATGCATGTATCTTGATGGAAGAGTAGGACAGGCCTGAATGGGAGAGCTCCGCCAAATACTCCAGGATGTTGGCTATGTTCACCAGTGTCACCTCTTGCCCTTTTGCAGTACTCCAGATGAGATATCTTTTCCATTTTGCTGCATAATTCTTTCTTGTTGAAGGTCTACGAGCCTCCAGGATTATGTCTTTAACCCTTTGGGATAAATTTGGGTTAATTGCTGTTATGTAATGTTCCAGGCAGTTAGCTGCAGAGTTTTTAGGTTTGGATGCAGGATGTTGTAGTTGTTCTGTGTTAGCAGTAATGGGATCAGGGCAGTGTCCATATTTGTTCCCGGACATGCTCCTCAGCAGTGGATACCAATGTTGTCTTGGCCAGTCTGGGGCTATCAGAATGATCCTCGGACGTTCCTCTTTGATTTTCAGAAGCACCTTGTGCATCAAAGGAAGTGGAGGGAAGGCGACTGCTGTCAGGCTTTTCCAACTGAAAGATAGGGAGTCTACCTTCCAAGCAAGTGGGTGGTAAGTCCTTGTGCAGAATTTCTTCAACTGATGATTGAATGGGGATGCAAACAAGTCTATTTGTGGTAATCCCCATTCTCTTGTGATGGTTTTGAAGATGTCCGGATGCAGCATCCATTCGTGGGCATCTGTTGTAGTTCTGCTTAATATGTCTGCTAGAATGTTTTCCTTCCCTGGTACATAAATTGCCTGTAACTGAATGTTGTAGCTCAGAGCCACATCCCATAGGTCCAGTGCCAGCCGGCATAGAGGGTATGAGTGTGTGCCTCCCTGTTTGTTGATGTACCACATAACTGTGGTGTTGTCTGTCCTTATCATCAACTGGCCTTCTTGGAGAAATGGTCTGAATGCCTGGATTGCCAATTTCACTGCCATCATTTCTTTTAGATTTATGTGCAGATGTAGCTGGTCTTGAGTCCATAGGCCTTGAATGCACTTGTCCATCATGTGTGCCCCCCAACCGAGGTCTGAGGCATCTGTTGTGATGGTTGGTCTTGGTTGACTTTTGCAGAAGGGTAATCCTGTGTTTGATTGGCAGGCCTGAGCCCACCATAGGAACTCTTGCTTCAGGCATGGGATCATTGGAATTTTGGTTTCTAGGCTGTGCTGGTGCTGGGACCACAAATTCTTTAGGTACCACTGCAGCTTTCTCATATGCAGCCTGGCATGAGGGACCAGTATTATGCAGGATGTCATGAAGCCTAGAGCTTGTAGCACTTTTCTTGCAGTTAAATGGTTCTGCTTTGTTAATGCCAAGAAGTAGAGAGGAAGTTGCTCTTTCTTTTCTGTAGTTAGAAATGCCATTTGTTTTGATGTGTCCAGTTCTGCACCCAGAAAGGTTATTCTTTGGGATGGAATCAGCCTTGACTTTTTTGTATTGACTTTATATCCCAGGGCTTGCAGCAGGTAGATGACTCTTTGTAAGTCTTCTGATAGTTTGTTTTTGTTGTCCGCTTGTATCAGGCAGTCGTCCAGGTAGGGATAGATTTGAATCCCCTGAAGTCTGCAATGAGCGATTACTGATGCCAGGCATTTCGTGAACACTCTGGGCACAGTAGATAAGCCAAAGGGCAATGCTGAGAATTGATAATGCTCTGATCCTGCAAGAAATCTGAGGTATCTTCTGCAAATTGGTCTAATGGGGACGTGCAGGTATGCCTCCTTGAGATCTAGAGTTACCAGCCAAGACTCCTTGCCCAGCATGGGAAGAAGCTGCTGTAGGGTCAGCATTTTGAATTTTGGAACAATGAGGAATGTGTTTAAAGCGGACAGATCTAGAATAGGCCTCCATTTGTTTTCTTTTCTTGGTACCAGGAAGAGTCTGGAGTAAAATCCCTTTCCTTGCTCCATAGATGGTACCTTCTCCACAGCTCTCATTTCTAATAATTGAGATATTTGTTTTAGAGCTTCTGTCCTTTGAGTAGGTGGTAGAGTCGGCATTCCTCTCTTTCCTGGTAGAGTATGGAAGTGGAATCTGTAACCTTGGTCTATAGTTTGCAAAATCCATTTTTCTCTTGTAATGCAGTGCCAGTTTTTTTGAAAATAAGGTTAGCTTTCCGCCTAAAGGTGCTTCTAGTTGTTCCCTGGTAGGCGGTGCCACCGCCAAGTCACTGTGATTGAGTTGTTGTAGTGGTGGTGGCTGTATCCGTGCCTCGTTGGTTGTTACCCTGCCACTGGCGACCCCTGTAGGCACCCCTGGATTGGTTTCTGCCTCTAGAGCCTATTCCTGCCTCTTTGTGCCTTAGAGGAGTCTGGAAAGGACCGATTCTTGGAGGCCAGTTCGCTAAACCTTGGAGGTTGAACTTGCAAGAAATCTTTCACTGTTTGCACAGATTTTGCTTTCTCTTCCATCTTTTTTAGTACCTGCTGTGCAGGAGAACCAAATAAATTGACCTTGTCCATAGGTGCATCCAAAAGCTTAGATTTGACATGGTCTGGTAATGCCTGTTCTTTCAACCATGCATGCCTCCTGATAACTGTGCCAGTCATGGCTGATCTAAAGGAAGCCTCCAGTGCATCATAGCCACATTTTAAGGAATGGTTACTAACCTGCTGTATGTTATGTACCATTTCTTGAACATACTTTTTATCTAAAGATTCTTCAGAGGACAGCTTTTTAGTCAACTGGTCAAGCATAAACTCTTGATATTGAATCATATGAAATTGGCAGTTCAAAGCTCTAGCTGACAAAGTAGCAGAGGTGTAAACTTTTTTACCCCATCTCTCTAAGGACCTGGATTCCCTTTCAGAGGGGAGGGGGTTTTTAGAGGAAGTAGCTGCTACAGCTTTTGGACCCTGGGAGATAGTCTCTGGATCTGCAAAAGGAGCCTTATATAAGTGGTGATGAGTGTCCGGGACCCCTAGCAGGAGCCGGAGGTAAAGTATCAGGAGCAGTGCAAGCATCATAAAATGCATCATCAACAACAGAAAGAACTGGAGGTATAGCTACAGGCCTATGCTGTGGCAAATGTAGAAAGGTCCTAAGCCTTTTTCTAGAGTCTGAGAAATCTTGGCCCTGCCACTGAAATTGTTCCCTCATAGCATGCAAAGTTTCCCCAAAGGAAAATTCCTCAGGAGGAGAGGCTGAAGGGATGGACTCCTCAGCATCAGAGTCTTCGTAAGGAGAATAAGAAGCCGCAGGAGGGTCTGTATGTTCTGAGTCATCAGAGGAATCATCTGCGGATACTGGCTCAGGGGGCTCTGCTCTAGGCCTCTTTTCTGGAGGAGGGAGAGGCCCTATCTGGATGAGGCTGGGCTCCACAATTAAAGAGATGAGATCCTCAGCCAAAGAAAGCATATGGGAACTGGTGCTGGGCCTGTGAGAGGAGGGCTTGGCAGGCACAGGTTTTGATGCTTTGGCTGCTTTAGCCCTGGCAAAGGCCTTAATAGACATAGCTGGAGGAGGCCTAGCAGCTCCACGTGCAGGGGTAGAAATATCCAGGGGATGGTGTCTGATAAATCCTGTGAAACCGCAACAGAAGGTTGGATTTCAGAAGCCGTTTCTACCAGGTTAGAAGAGGCCTCGGTAGAAGGCAAGTTATCGGCTGAAGAAAGAACCGCTTGCTCGGCTTCGCCGAAACCGAGACACTCGTGGTTTGCTTAACGCGGTTTCGGCCGAAACCACGGACCGCGAGTGTCGGTCCTTTTCTCTTCGTTTCTTGGTTATTTGCGTAGTCGGACGATCCGACGGCATAATGTAGGCAAAATACGAGCCGAAAATCTGTTCAGCAAAGTCCGATCGACGTCTAAGCGTCCGCCGGTTAAAAGAAGCACAGGCTAGACAAGATGCTACGTCGTGGTCTGGGCCTAAACAATGTATGCAATAGGAGTGGAAATCTTTATGAGGTATTTGTTTCCCACAAGATAAACAGTTATTAACTTTCTCTGACATCGGCTGAGGCAAGAAAGAGTCCCCAACGGGGTACTTAGTTTTATAGAAGTCTTCGAAGTAGTATTCGGTAGTAGTAATCTCTGGATCTGACCGACCGGCACTTGCGAACAGCTTCTGCTTCGGGCGCCACGCGGCAAGAAAGACTGGGGAAAATGGCGTCGGCTGATGCCTTTATACCCGAAAAACTGCCGCAATGACGTTGGGTGAAGTGCGACACCAGCCAAAGCCAGACCCAGACTTTGGAATCCGGCCGACCGAAGGGCTGCCTGACGACAGGACAACCCATTTGTAAGGACTGCAGATGCATCCTTGAAGGACATCTAATGAATGACTGAGGGCTGTTGTGAGTACAACTGCAATTTGAGAAGGTATCTGCCTAACACCTATGAAGCTTCCTGTAAGCACCCTCCCCCAACCCCTGCAACCAAAGTTGGGACATGTCCAGAAAGCCAAACTGAAAATGTAAACAAAGATCAGAATCAAAACAAAGAATCTCTGGGACTGTCCCTTTAAGTAACGTGAGGTTTGCTTTTGAAAAAAGTTTTTCACAGTGGTTTCTTTGACTGGGGGGTGGTGGCAGAATGTGGATATCCAGAGTGATTAGTTTATGCTCCGCTCTAACCAGTGAGGGGCTGACCTCCAGTGTGGAACACCAGTCACCCATGTTGGTGATGACCAGGTCCAATATGTTGTCGCCTCTGATGGAGGGTGCTGACCAGCTGACCCAGGGCGTTTGAGTTTATAAATTCTAGGAAATGCTGGGCAAGGGAGTTTGTACTTGAGTAGTTCTCCCAGATAATGTTTGGGTAACTGAAATCACCCAATATCAGGGTGTTTGGTAGGACCTTTAGGTTTCCTAGTGTTTCCAGGAATGCGGAGTGGGGGTTCTGGGACATGGTGGATGATCTGTAGCAAGCTATAATTTGAATAGCAGTTTTGCCCGTTAGTTGCATGTGGATGACCTCTGAAGCATAGTGCTGTGCCACTAACCTGGAGGTGTGGGTATCCTTGATGAATATGGATACTCCCCCACCTTTTGTATTTCGGTCCGGGTTTTGTGGCCGAAATGTATGGTACGAGTTGTAGCCTGGTAGTGCTGGGGTGCTCTCTGGAGCCTTAAACCAGGTTTCTGTTACTGCACATATATCTATCTTCTCCATACTGAGGAGTGCCTCAAGTGCGTGCATTTTGAGGTTTAGACTTCTGGCACTGAGTAGCATTACCCTCAGTTTTTTGTTACTTGTGCTAGTTACGGCAGTGGGTTTGTCTTTTGAGCCTTGCCTAAGAAAGGCACTTTGGGGGTGGCAAGAGCCTTGGCCAGTATTCAAAAGCTTAAGGGTGACAGGTGCAAGCCATCTCTAGTGAAGCAGAGAGGCTTGTCGAGCATGTCGTCCCAGGCTGACAGACACTGGATCTCCATTGAATGACACCAGAAGCTTAGCCAATTGTTGAACTTGATCATTTTTTCTCTATACCATGGTATCATTATTAACCCAGCCACTGGGGATGCACAAGCCAGTGCATTTCTTTGTGCTGTCCCAAGCCCGGCTAAATGGGGAGGGTTGCGTCAGGAAGGGCATCTGGCATAAAATTTTGCCAAATCATACATGCAGACTGTTGTACAGAAGTAGTTATGTACAGAAATACATACCGGATCGGTCGAGGCCCAGGTTAACAACAGCCACCACCAGTACAACTGCTGGCCAACAGGGTGCTGGCGGAAATTGGGCTACTGTTGGTCGAAGGAGGAGAAGAGGGGGAAGGCATGGCCGAAGGCAGGTAAAGGCAAGGACTGTGATAGTGAAGGTCGTAACTTTGAATGTTGGCAGTATGACTGGTATAGGGAGAGCTCGCTTATATGATGGACCGAAGGAAGGCTGGTATATTGTGTGTGCAAGAGACCAGATGGAAGGGAAGCAAGGCTAGGTGTATCGGAAGCAGTTTCAAATTGTTTTATCATGGTATGGATGGAAGGAGAAATGGCGTAGGCATTATCCTGAAGGAACAGTATGCTAAGAGTGTTTTGGAGGTGAAAAGAGTGTCGGAAGTTTATGAAGCTGGAAATTGATGGTGTAATGATGAATGTTGTTAGTGCATATGCTCCACAAGTTGGGTGTGCGATGGATGAGAAAGAAAAATTTTGGAGCGAGTTGGATGAAGTGGTGATGACTGTACCCAAGGGTGAGAGACTGGTGATTGGAGCAGACTTCAATGGGCATGTTGGTGAAGGGAACAGAGGGGATGAGGAAGTGATGGGTAGGTATGGTGTTAAGAAAAGGAATGCAGAAGGTCAGATGGTAGTGGATTTTGTGAAAAGGATGGACATGGCTGTGATGAATACGTATTTTAACAAGAGGGAGGAGCATAGGGTGACATACAAGAGTGGAGGAAGATGCACACAGGTGGATTATATCTTATGTAGAAGGGCCAGTCTGAAGGAGAATGGAGACTGTAAAGTGGTGGCAGGGGAAAGTGTAGTTAGGCAGCATAGGATGGTGGTTTGTAGGATGACATTGGTGATCAAGAAAAGGAGGATGAGTGTGAGGGCAGCACCAAGGATCAAATGGTGGAAATTGAAAAATGGTAATTGTGAGGTGATGTTCAGGGACGAGTTAAGACAGGCACTGGGTGGCAGTGAAGGGTTACTAAATAGCTGGGTAACTACAGCAGAGCTAGTAAGAGAGACGGCTAGAAAGGTGCTTGGTGTGACATCTGGAAAGAGGAAGGAGACCTGGTGGTGGAATGAAGAAGTACAGGAGAGTATACAGAGAAAGAGGTTTGCGAAGAAGTGGGATTGTCAAAGAAATGAAAGTAGACGAGTATAAGGAGACGAGGTGCATGGCAAAGAGAGAGGTGGCAAAGGCTAAGGATACGTGTTAGATAAATATGTATTAATGTGTGTATGCTTAATGCCAAATTAATAATCAAGTGTTTTTTAATATGCTTTTCATTCTATTTTTCATGCACTGTGATTTATACAAACTGAGTTTCATATGAGACTGAAAAGATGTTTTTCTAAAACTGCAGCATGCTTACTGAAACTTGCAAGTTGCCCTCTGACCTAGTAACTGCTAGCACAGCAATATTCTTGTTTATGCCTTGTGGAAATGTACTTGAGAAGCGGGTGTTAATCTGCTAGGTCAGAAGCCTATGAATGAACAATATGCTATATTATAAATGTAATGATTCTAGACAAACAGCCTTGTTCAGAGGATGGGAACCTCTGCAGCTGCAGTAATTTAGAGATAAGGTAGACAAAGGATTATTAGAGAAATGAACTGCTAGCATTGTGCTTGATTTAGCTGTAATATCTTAAATGTAACATAACAAATATCTAACTGAAAGTAACCAAGGCCATGTTGTTTTCCTCAGGAAGTTTCACACAAAAATTGTTTAAATCAGCAGAAATTCATGGGAAAGATGGTCAGCAGATGATGATGAAAAGGTGGTAATCTGTTACGTCAGCATGGCAGGACAGGATTAATTTGATAACCTATAAAAATGAATGCATTTCCTGTTTCTGGTTAGACAAACTCTGTATTTGCACGTTTTTGTCTCCTTGCTGCAAGATTAAAGTGCCTTAACCTGAACCTACCGTGTTTTGATCACTTTTAAAGTATATTTTTCCTTTGACAGATTGGTCCTTCGGACCGGAAACGCATCTCTCGCTCTAGGCCTAGGTCAGAATTGGGCCCGGTGGCATGCATCCGTACGGAGAAGAGGCCAAATCGGCTCTTCTGTTTTGAAAGACCTCCGACTGAATTGTCGTTCGAAAGAGGCCCGCCACGGTTTCTGATCTGGGATTGGAGGACGAGTCAACGATCCGGTGGATCAACTCACAGAGGATCAGGTAAGGAGGAATTACCTTATTTCTGTTTTAAGATCAGGGACTAGTTACAGAATTGTTTTTGTCAGGCAAATTTGCGTATGCAAATTAGGGACAGAAAAAGGGGTTACTGTTTTTTGTCATAGATCAGGGGAAACGGAATAGGTAGACAGTTATTCTAGATAAACTGTGAAAAGGTGCAGACTTGTGGTACCACGTGATAGAAAGTGTTACGTAACAATTTACAGCTTAGCTAAGACAGCAATGGGAAATCAGTACACAAAAAGTTCCTGGGACACGTCCCTAACTGAAGACACGAAGTATATGCAATTACAGAGTGCCGATAATGTTAAATATTACACCAAATGGGTCAATAAGTATAAATTCGAGGCTAATTTAGATAAACTTGCACTTATGAAACTTGTAAAACAGTTAAAAATAGACGCAAAGGTCAATTAAAAAAGCAGAGACAATTAGGAGTCTCTCAGGCGCATAGATGGCTTGAGGAAGCAAATCGTAGGGAGCAGAGAATTAAAAATTCAAAGACAATGTTCTTAGACAAAGAAGACAATAACTTAGTAATAGCAACGGCCCCTCCTTCGCCCCCTCCACTTCCGTTACCAGAATATGAAGCGAGTGGACGAGCTGATCCACCTCCGCTATACCCAGCTGTCCCTGCAAAAGCACAACCATTTGTCAGAGATCCTATCGAGACCAGGTCTCGAACACGCGACTTGAGGAGGGAAATTGAATTAAATAGAGCATCACAGGCTATGAGTGAAGAAGAAATGTGTCCACTCATAGAAGTACCGAATCCTCAGGCAGGACAAGATCAGACTCTTTTAGTTTATAGACCGTGGACACCGGAAGACATCCGGAAAGCCACGGAAGGTATTCCCCACCCAAAAGTGAATTATGGATAATTTTTAGAAGACTTACAGGGTATGAGATTAAGTTACCATTTAAATGGAGAGGAAGTAGAAAAAGTAGTTAGACAAATTGTGGGTCCAGATTGGCACATGATTAGTGGCGACTGGAATCCTCGTGACGCACAACTTAGACCACTCCCACATACTAATGCAGAACTGGATGGCAGAGTGAAAGGTCTAACAGACCGAATCTCTGAAAAGTGGAAGCCTAGGGCTGACTGGACTTGCATTAATCAATGCATTCAACAGGAAGGTGAAACAGTTGATAGATATTATGCTAGACTGTTAGAATGTTTTAATAATCACTGCGGAATGCAGATACCAGAAAACCAGACACATGATTCTTCATATGAACAACAGTTAAAGAACGCATTCTTGAAGGGTAGTATAACTCCCATTAGTAGCTTTATTACGAAGCATATGGTAGATCATCGAACAAGTAGATTACAGCCATTACTTGAATATGCTAGACATGCAGAAAGACATTTTAATAGTAAAAAGAAAAAGAAAACTCAAGTATTTTCAGCAGAAGATGGGTCAGAAGTATTTGTAGTACAAACTGGGAAAAAGGGCAAGAAAAATACCCAGGGAAATAATCTGACAAACGATCAGAAGATTTCGAGGAAAGAAAGAAAAAGGGGGAGTGTTTTAAGTGCGGGGAAAAAAGGACATTTAGCGAGGGATTGTAGGCTAAACAAGAAGGCGACTACAGAAAATAAGGAGGATGAGGAATGACTATATGATAGTCAGGAATCATTAGAAGAGAAGAGAGGGAAAGGTAAGTGTAAATGTGATAGCAGGAGTAGCGGATGTGACACAAGGGGTAGAGGATGTATATGAATACACAGACGTAGAAGAAAATGAAATTTTAGACCTAGCTCTTTTGAGCTTAGAGCTGTACTTAGCGGACACAAAACTGGAAGTGACGCTTCTGGTAGAGGGGAGGGAAGTTGATTTTTGTGTGACTGAGGGGCTTCACGAACCCTGATACACCCTTCCAAAGTACCGGAAGATACAGAATCATCAGATTATATATTAGTGAAAGCAGCTAATGGACAGCTGTACCGGGAGCCACTCTCCTATGACATAACAATAACAGATCCCGTATCGGGGATGACTCAGAAAAGCAAAATTGTAGTTTCTGCAAAATGCCCAGTAAATCTTTTGGGAGATTTGATGCAGATATTTGGCATAGCCGTAGTTCCAACCATGCAGGGTATGGAAGCACAGCGACAAATGGACACTTTTGTAGTGCGACCGGAGGGTGAAATGTATTATTGGTACAGCCAGGACTTGGTTACGACTGGTCCAGGGGCAGTAACCGAGGAACTGATGAACGTAGCCATCAGCAAGTTCCCCTCCTTCGACAATGACAAGCAGCATTTGTTGCATTGTACTCTATATTACTGTAATAGACCAGGACCTGATAAAGATTATGAACAAGAATTGTTTCAAAACCCTGCAAACAGGCTAGTATTGCGAAACGTGTACTGGGATGCAGAAGGGAACAGTGTAGCAAGCTGTTCATTGCCCCAGGAATTTTTAGCACTTTACAAATCTAATCGACTGCCCCATGTTAGTTTGACTAAGAACAAAACTTTAAAATGGGCAGACTTAGGTGAGAAAGTCACAAGGTGGGAAAAGCAGACAGAATTAGAGCTCTCCGAACAAGGAGTACAGAAGCAAAAATTGAACTGGATTACACAGACACACCCAGCTGTACACTCACAGGCTAGTGAGAATAGCTGAGTATTACTCTTATTGGAAGAAGAGGAAAAAGCCTTGCGAGACATACCAGATATTCTCTGGTCAGCAGGGAAATCAGATGTAGGACTAATACGAACAGCAGGACCAGTTACTATTACGCCAAAGTCAGCTTTTAGGCCCCAGAAAAGACAGTATCCCTTGAGAAAAGATGCAGAGGTAGGAATCAAGCCTACCATAGCAGCCTTACTTAAGGAAGGAGTTTTAATAGAATCCCCTGATTCACCATGTAATACACCTTTATTTCCTGTCAAGAAAGCAAACTGGGAATGGCGTATGGACAAGACTTACAAGCTGTGAATAATGCAATTATACCTAGGGCACCAACGGTGCCAGATCCACACACCTTACTGAATGATTTAAAGCCAGAACAAGAATATTTCTCAGTGGTAGACATTAGTAATGCATTTTTCTCGATACCGATACACCCTCACAGCCAATATTGGTTTGCATTTACATTTCAGGGAAAGCGGTACACATATACCAAATTACCACAGGGATATTGTGAAAGTCCAACAATATTTGCACAGGAAATGGCAAGCAACCTGGCGGGATTTATCCCACCGAAAGGTAGTCAGATTCTACTTTATATAGATGACATTCTGCTGGCAGCCCCCACCCAGCAAGAATGCAAGGAGGACACGATAGCTTTATTACAATTTTTAGCTACTCAAGGTCACAAAGTAAACAAAGCCAAGTTACAGCTTTGGAGAAAACAAGTTAAGTAATATCCAAAGAAGGTAGAATATTAGATGAAGACAGAAAAACAGCAATTTTACAAGCACCTAGACCAACTACCAAGAAGGAAATGATGTCCTTCCTGGGAACTACTAATTTTTGTCTGAGTTAGATACCAAACTAGGTTTTGGAATCTGCTCCACTGGCTGATTTAATATTTAAAAAGCCGATGGCAGCACAAGATTTATTACAATGGACACCTGAAGCAGAAGCAGCTTTCTGTAAGCTGAAACAATTGATAGCATCATCCTTAGTTTTAGGACTACCAAACTATAACAAGCAGTTTATCCAAACCGTAGATTGTAAGCAAGGTTATAGGACATCAGTACTGACACAGCAACATGGGGACAAACAACGCCCCATAGCTTATTCATCACAGTTAGATCCAGTGGCGCGGTCTTTGCCCCACTGTGTACAAGCAGTAGTTGCAGCTGCAATAGCAGTACAGGCTTCAGCCTCAGTAGTGTTATTCCACCCTCTCATATTGAGAGTGCCTCATGCAGTCGCAATTATTTTACTGCAAGAAAAAGTAGCATATCTTTCTCCAGCTAGGCATCTTTCCTGTATGACCATACTGTTGAGCAAACCTCATATGACAATTGAACAATGCACAACTTTGAATCCGTCAACTTTGCTTCCAACTCCTGCGGATGGCAAACCGCACTGCTGCCTGCAGGAGATTGAGCAAAAGACATTACCTAGACAAGACCTTACGGATGTTCCCTTGGATGATGCCGAGGTGACATACTACATGGACAGCTCATGCAGGAGGGGTCCTACAGGACAGAACCTAGTGGGGTGTGCAGTCGTTTCTGATACTGAAACTTTAGAAGCAAGATCTTTACCACACAACTTATCTGCACAAGCAGCAGAGTGGATTGCCTTAACAAGGGCATGTACCTTAGCGAAAGGTAAGAAAGTTAACATTTATACTGACAGTCAGTATGCTTTTTCTACTGTACATGTTTTTGCGCAACAGTGGAAAAATAGAGGAATGATAACATCTACTGGTAAACCGATTAATCATGCGCAACTCATTTTAGACTTGTTAGATTCAATTCAGTTACCTAAAAAAGTAGCTATTTGCAAATGCGTAGCTCATACAAAACAGGATAGAATTTCAAAAGGTAATGCATGGGCTGATACAGCTGCAAAGCAGGCAGCCTCAGCCACAGAAACTTTTCTTTTGAGTGAGGAATTACAACCCTCAGAGACTTTAGATTTAGAAATGTTAAAAACAATGCAGACACTTACTACAAATATTGAGAAACAAAAGTGGATAAAATGAGGAGCAATCCTCGAAAAAGGACTGTACATCTCCAAGGAAAAGAAACAGATTTTGCCATCTAATTTGTTTAGATATGCAGCGTTGTTGAGCCATGGGTAGAGCCATGTCTCAACAGGGGGGATGGTATAGTTAGTGAATCGAGTGTTTATAACCTACGGGTTTACAAACTATACAAAAAATTTTTGTGCAGCATGCCATGTTTGTAACAAGCATCATGCACAAAGGGCATTGAAGCCTAAGCGAGGGAATTTTCCTACACCACCATATCCGTTCCATACTATCTGTATGGATTTCATAGAATTGAATAAATGTGAGAATAAGAAGTATTGCCTTGTTATTATAGACATGTTTTCCAAATGGGTAGAAGTGTTTCCAAGTAAAAATCCAGATGCAGCTACTGTTGCAAAGGTCCTTGTTAAAGAAATTATACCCAGATTTGGTATACCGGAAAAGACTTATAGTGATAACGGGACACATTTTGTGAACCAAACAATCCAACAACTCGGTCGTTATTTTGGAATATCGTTAAAGAACCACTGTGCGTACCACCCTCAATCTGCAGGGCTAGTAGAGAGGCACAATGGGGTACTGAAGAATAAGCTTAGGAAATTGATAGAGACACAGAAAAATTGGGTGCACTGTTTGCCTTTAGCACTGTTGAGCATGAGAACTGTTCCAAATGTAAAGGGATTACCTCCCTTTGAAACTTTGTTTGGGAGGGCATATTATACACCTCAGTGGAAACCTCTCATGTCTACAGAGCAGGAGGCTGACAGTTCACTTGCAGGATATAGGAGGCGATTTTTGAATAACAAACTTTTGCAGTTAAATTCTGTTTCTGATAAAGAGCAATCGAAATCGGAAGCACCAGTAGCCCCAGGCACTTGGGTCTGGGTGAAGATTGTGAAACGGAAGAATTGGAGTTCTCCGAAGTGGGAAGGTCCGTAGCAGGTACTGCTGTCAACACCCACTGCAGTCAAGATCGCAGAGCGAGCTTCCTGGATTCATTTGACACACTGTAAACTGGTTAAAAACTTTGAACTGGACAAATACTTTGTTACTGTTGTACAACAAGAACAAAATGGCCAGATACAGAGTGAGTAGAGACTTTGAGCAACCTCAGAAAACTTGAATGATTGTTTTTATTGCAATATTGATCACTCTGTACTTTTTGCTGTGGCCGTTCTTTTTTCCTGCCACAAAGGTTGAACTGATTAGACGTAATGAATCAAACATAGACTGGCATCCAAACTTTAACACTTATCAGGCAATAACACGTGTGTACGCAGAGACTTTTAATGTTTCGAACTGCTGGGTCTGTACGGCCATACCAACAGCATACAGGGGTTTATTAATGACTGCTATCCGCCTAGGGGTCAATGAGACCTGGGAAAATCTGTTTTTTGACACAGTCGCTATTAAAGCACAAGATAAGGTAGCACTGTATTTGCCTGTGACACAAAAAGGAATTGTACGTTTTTATAAAAATTACTCCATCCAAGTTGGATGGAGTAAATTTAGAAGTTATGTACTCACCATAACGTTCCATCTGAGTAGGTGACTTCATTTGGATGCAACCTGTGGGTATCGGATCCGAACTCGGATCCGAGCCGGCATTTCAAAAGCTTAGGCTCCGAGCTCCTAGCTCCTCCCTCTACCCATAACCCCTTGCCAATCCCTGACTGACCTCAGGTTGAGTTTGCCTATATAATACTGACAACAGTACCTGAACAAAGCAAAAAAAATACTTGCTGTATAAAGGTCAGGGGGATGGAGGGGGGGACGGTTGCACCCAAATGAAGTCACCTACTCAGATGGAACGTTATGGTGAGTACATAACTTCTAAATCTGAAGTAGGCAGACTTCATTTGTCTGCAACCTGTGGGACAGAGTCCCCAGCTACCTGAATCTTGGGCGGCCGTCATGGAAGGATGTTTGAGCACCGCTGAGCCAAAGGATGCTCTTCCTCTGGAAACAACATCCACCTTATAATGAGAAATAAAGGTATGAGGTGAGGCCCAAGTGGCTGCCAAGCAGATATCATCCAATGACACACGGGACTTAAAGGCGGCTGGCGTGGAGACTGCCCTAGTAGAATGAGCCGTAACCCTCTGAGGAGCAGGTCTACCTGAAGTGTCATAAGCCTGCAGAATACAATTAGCAATCCACCTCGATAGTGTGACTTTAGAAACTGCTTTACCCAAAGCAAATTTAGCAAAGGAGACCAACAGCTGATCTGATTGCCTGTGACCAGCTGTTCTGTGAATATAAAATCGTAATTGTCTATGAACATCCAAGGAATGCAGTTTGTATTCTCCTTTGTTTGAGTACTTGGGAAAAAACACAGGCAAGTTGATTGATTGGTTGATATTAGATTCTGAAGAGACCTTTGGAAGAAAAGATGGATTGGTCCTGAGGCACACCCTATCTGGAAAGAAGGAAAGGTAAGGCGGCTTGACGCATAGAGCCTGAAGTTCAGACACTCTTCTGGCTGAAGTGATAGCTACTAAGAAGGCAGTCTTCCAGGAAAGGTACTTCAGGTCTGTAGACGCTGCAGGCTCGAAGGGAGGAGCAGTAAGAGCTTGCAAAACTGAAGATAGGTCCCAAGGTGGTACAATGTCTTTGACTGGAGGCCTCAACAAAAAATTACCTTTAAGAAAGGTTTTGCACAATTTACCGTCATGAGGGAGCTGTCTCATGACCAATGTGATAATGAGAGATGGCTGCCAATTGTACCTTAATCGTGGAAGAACTTGCCCCTTGATGAAAGAGGTCTGTTAAAAAATCCAGCACTGCCGACATAGGTGCTGAAAAAGGATCCAAACTTTTCTGGACCGCCCAAATAGAGAATCTCTTCCATTTACTCCAATAAACCTGCCTAGTGGAAGGTTTATGAGCTGCCACTAGAATGGCCTTGACCGGTGACGAGATACCGAGTCCTAATCAAGGATGGAACTGGAGCAGCCAAGCTGTCAATTTCAGGGTGCGATTGGGGACCGAAATTCCCAGAGGATGGGAGATGAGATCCGGAATCGGATCCAGAATCCAGGGTGGATTCACTTTGTGAGACCATACAAAGGGGAACCAGGGTTGACGAGGCCAGAACGGGGCAATGAGAATCATTCTGCTCCCCAAACTGTTGGCTTTCTGCAGAAGCCTCTGCATTAGAGGTAGTGGAGGGTAGGCATAAAGGAGACCGGGTGGCCAAGCATGCACCAGCGCATCTCTCAGGAATTCCCCTGGTGGGGGAAGCAGAGCGAAGAAATTGTCGCATTTGGCGTTTGAGGGAGAGGCAAAAAGATCGCAACAGGGTTGCCCCAAGCGGCAAAAATCTTCTTCACTACCTGAGGATTGAGAGACCACTCGTGAGGGGAAAGAATGGTGCGACTGAGTTTGTCCGCAAGGATGTTGGATTTTCCCGGAATGTGCGTTGCTACAAGAAAGCGTTTGGTGGAAATTGCCCATTCCCAGACTCTCATGGCCTCTCGACAAAGGGGATAGGACCTGGTTCCTCCCTGTTTGTTGATGTACCAGACTACCGACATGTTGTCTGTCTGAATCGCAATAGTCCCTGAAGGAAGAACGTGGTGAAGTGCTTGCAACGCTAGGAGCACCGCCCTCATTTCCAGGACATTTATACGCAACGAAGTCTCTGTGGAGTTCCACGTGCCTTGGACAACCTTCCCCGCAGAATGCCCCCCCCCCACCAGAGGCAAGAAGCGTCCGTGGTCACTGTGGCTCGGGGAAATGCTGCACAAAAAGGTCTCCCTGTCAGAGGCTCCGGAGATCGAAGCCACCAAAGAAGGGAATCCTTGCATGCTTTGCTGACCGCTATCGGAGTGTTGAGAGAGGAACAGAGAGGGGACCACTGAACTTGAAGGGTCCATTGAAGAACCCTCATGCGTAGGCGCGCATGAATAAGAAGCGGGATAGCTGCCGCCATCGAACCTAGGGCCCTCAGGACCGAAGCTGCTGTCGGAAATGGTTGCAGGACCGCTGCGACATGACACTTCAGGTTGGAAATTCTGTCTGGGGTGAGGAAGGCTCGCATTGACCTGGTGTTTAGTCTTCCTCCTATGAAATCTATAACTTGAATGGGGTGCAGTAAAGATTTCTCCCAGTTGACAGTGATGCCCAGCCTTGGGGCTATACGAAGGAAGTAGTCCCTGGCTGAGCACAGAAGATGCCTTGATGATGCCGTTAGGAGCCAGTCCCGTTAGGAGCCAGTCGTCCAGGTACGGAAAGACCTGTAATCCCTGGAGCCTCAGGTGGGCCGCTACAACAGCTAAAACCTTGGTGAACACCCTGGGGGCTGAGGTGAGACCAAAGGGAAGGACCCTGAACTGATAATGACTGGCTCCCAGCCGGAAGCGAAGAAACCTCCTGGACCGTCTGTCCATGCGAATGTGGTAGTACGCGTCCTTGAGGTTGATGGAGCACATCCAGTCGTTCTCCCTCAAGAGGGGGAGTATAGATTGAAGGGTGACCATCCGGAACTTTTGCTTGGTTACTGACAGGTTCAGCAGGGAAAGATCTAAGATCGGTCTTAAGTCCCCGTTTTCTTTGGCACTAAAAGAACCTGGAGTAAAACCCTGACCCGGTTTGATCTGGGGACGACTGGATAGCTCTTTTTTCTAGCAGCTGTCCGATTTCGATAGCTGCTGCCTCCCTTTGGTCGGGTGGAACATCTGGGAGGCTGCGAGATCTGGGAACTTTGTATAGGGGAATTGTATAACCTCTGGAAATCACACTAAGCACCCAACGGTCTGTTGTGATGGACTCCCAAGAAGTTAGGTGCCTCGAAAAACGCCCCCCGACTGCCTCCAGAGACGGACAGCCGGGCAACCCTTCAGGGCTGCTGCGTGGGTCTATCAGAGAAAGGTTCTCTGGACCTAAAGTTGCTAGGAGCCCCCCTGCCTCTAGGACGGCGACCTCCCCGTCCTCCTCTGCCATGGAAGGACTGGTTATCCGGAGCAGGTTGGGACTGCTGCGATTTCGAACCACATCTTCTTCTGTCCCTTTTGGTTCTTGAGAAGGACCTCTGGGGAGCTGAGAAGCGGACTCGACGGCAGACAGCGTCTTCCGTCCTTCTCGCTCTGGACTAATGTTTCCCGAACAGTTTTGCCAAACAAGGCAGAACCATCGAAGGGGCATTCGAAGGTCGCCTTGAAGGGCTCTGCGAAATCACAGTGGCGGAGCCAGGCCTGCCGCCTCATGACTAGGCCTGCTCCGCTGGCTCTAGCGGCTCCCTCAGTAGCGTGAGAAAGCAGCCGCATAGATGTGTTAGAAACTGATCTAAGAGTGGCCATTCGGGTGGAGTATACCTGCTTATCCTCACTCGACATGGACTCTGGGGGAGATGCAGCGTATTCTTTAATCAGATCCCGCTGCATCCTGATGACGTGTGCCATGTAGTTCAGCGCTCTCAAAGAGAAGGTTGCTGAACTGAAAACTCGCTTCCCAATGCGATCCATCGAGCGAGACTCCTTGCCCGGAGGATGCATAGAGGGACTCTCCTGGGGCAATTCCCTCAGTGGCTGCAGCCATCATCATGGCATCTACTGGGGGGCCTTTGCTCCAGTGAGTGCGGTCCGCCGGAGGGGAAAGGATACGGTCAGGACGCTTGGGTACAGGCTCAACGGTGTCCGGATCCTTCCACGCTCTGATGGAAATAAGGTCCACCAGAGGGTCGGCAGGAGGGGACACCCAAGAGGTAGATGGGCCCGCCTCGAATGCCTCCAAGAACACAGACTCGTCTGAGGAGGCCTTGGGGGCAGACCACCCCCCCTGATCCTCAACATCTCCATAATGTCTCCAAATGAGACGTCTTCAGGGGGTGACCTTGGGGAGCCCTCCCCTTCATCCAAGTCTGTGTCTTCGGTAACGGACTCGGGGAGTCCATGTGCCTCCTTTTGCACTTACGCTTCCGAGGTACTTCTTCGGGGGGGCTGTCCGAGGAGTACTCTTCCGCAGCTGGATGTTCCAAGGGAACTACTTGGGACATCGAGGCGGGCTGTCCCTGGGACCGGCTGGTGGGGGCCTGGCCCAACTGCAAGGGAGCGGGATGGAGCCGTGGCAGGGACCGGGGGTCCGGTAGTCCTCAACAGTGCCCTTTCCACTACGTCGAAGGCCGAGGGGGGAGCCAGCTTCTCTAAACCCCGAGAGCCGACCCCCACTCGGATCCGACGCACGGATCGGAGCCGGAGCCGAGACCGTCGGATCCGAGAGACCGGTGTGCTCCGACCTAGATGGAGCCGAAGACACACCAGCTCCCTCGGATCCGAGGCTCGGTCCTCGGCTCCGAGAGGTCGGGTCCGAAGTACCCGAAGCACTCAAGGGATGGGACGGATCCGAGGTGCGCCGACCTATCGGATCCGACCCACCCCCGGATCCAACTCTGCCCGGCGCCGACAGCTCCGAACCCAGGGTGTAGGTCGGAGAAGGAGCCAAAGGGGCGAAAAAAGGGGTCGAAGCCCCTCCCGGATGGGGGGGGGCTAGGAGCACTCCCATTTGCATTTGGGCCTGGATGAATTTCCTCATCATCCGGTCCATATCTGCTTCACTCATAGAAAAGGTGGATCTAGTCGAGGCCACCGAAGCGGATCTAGAGAGCCGCCTTGGGGACCTCGCTGAAGGGCTAGCCTCCTCCTCCTCGGGCCCAGGAGAGAACCGAGGGGAGTGGAGCCGAGGAGGAGGAAAGCTAGAAGGCACAGGAGAGGCCCGCTTGGATGGGGGAGCCGAACTAGAAGTTTCAGCTCTCCGTTTGTGGTGCCTCTCTGTGCCTCTCCTTCTTCTCTCGCTCCCTAGAAGACTCTCTCTCCTCCGGCATCTTAGAGGGAGGTTGAGTCCCAGCCGGTGGAGGAGAGCCCACAGCAACTGTTTGCTGTGTAGAAGGGGCAGAAGCCGAAGCGGTATCTGGAGGGAGAAGTCCCGCCAGAACCAGCTTCGACCTCCGCTCCCTCAAAGCTCGGGGGTTGAACCCTGCACAAATGGTACAACCAGAAGACAGGTGTTCAACCCCCAAGCATTTAACGCACAGAGTGTGGCCATCCGCTGGGGACAGCTTATGGCCACACTCGGTACATTTAGAGAATACTGCCTTATGGGCTTCAGACATGTTAAGCCCTAACAGGCCTAAAATACACACACACACACACACAAACTACGCAAAACCCGAGAAAAAAATTAAAGAATAGAGAGAGGAAAGCCTAACACAAACACCTCTAACTAATTAAATTAAAAAAGTTAAAGTTTTTCAAAATTTTCCTGTCAGAAAACTTATCTGCACTAGGAGCTCTAGGAATCCGTCGCAACTTGAAAGCGGCAAACGAAATCTGAGGTCAGTCAGGGATTGGCAAGGGGTTATGGGTAGAGGGAGGAGCTAGGAGCTCGGAGCCTAAGCTTTTGAAATGCCGGCTCTGATCCGAGGTCGGATCCGATACCCACAGGTTGCAGACAAATGAAGTCTGCCTACTTCAGATGCAATGTTACTGTACAGTATAAATGTTATAGAAAACCAAATGATTTAAGCGGATCTTGTAGTACAGCTTATGACTCATTTGTGAAATCTATGCATAAAACTCTTGATCAGGTACAGCATAATCCTGTACTTTTCAAACAGTTGTCAGTGATAGATAGGAAAATGTTTCATGCAGGGCAGTCATTTCACAACAAAGTAATAACTAAGGCAGAAGACTGTTATTTTGTATGTGGTAAAAAGACATATAAATGGTTACCTGAGAATTGGTCTGGCAGTTGTTTTTTTGGGGTACCTGGTTCCGACCATCCGACACACTGCAGTTTTGCCTCAGGGGAGTATTCGAAATACTAGAGACGTAACCAAAAAGACTTAAGAAACCGGAGAATCCAGTGGGACGAATCGAAGCAGGGTGGAAAGACCATCGTAATGTTGGAACCAAACTTGTGCACATGGATTTGAGTGACGCTGTTATATCCTGGGCAGGTATATCACCCATGTATGGCAGAGTCAAATCAATATGGGAGCTGCGAAAACTGTCCAAACTTCTCGAAATAATGAGTAATGCAACTTTTTCTGCCCATGAACTGATAACTGATGAACTGAATGCCATGAGAACTGTAGTGCTTCAAAACCGAATGGCTCTTGACTTTACCCTAGCGCCGAGAGGCAGAACTTGCGGTTTAATCAAAGAAGAGTGCTGTGCGTTCATTCCTGACCATCAGCATGAGATCAATGACCATCTCAAGGTGATTCAGCAATGTCGGCCATGACCAAACCAGGCCCAAACCCTCTGACAGTTTTTTCAGAATGCCTTCGGGGGGGTGGGGCTCCATTTTTATGAACATACTGATTGCTATTGGGGTAGGATTACTCCTAACAGGAGTTTGTATTTGTTGCGGAATCCCCTGCATGAAGAAATTAAAGAATTCATAGATATATCCGTATCTGAGACTATGTATCAAAGTACTGAATTTGAAGAGCTGCTAGAATGCGAGACATCTTTCATAAAAGTTTAAACTAAATGACTTTCTTAACTGCAAATCCTGAATGGAAGAGGTTAGGAAAAGAAGCAAGCTGTTTATTCTTTTCTGAAAATAGAATAAAAAGTATTAACAGGAGGGAGATGTTAGAAAAATATGTATTAATGTGTGTATGCTTAATGCCAAATTAATAATCAAGCATTTTTTAATATGCTTTTCATTCTATTTTTCATGCACTGTGATTTATACAAATTGAGTTTCATAGGAGACTGAAAAGATGTTTTTCTAAAACTGCAGCATGCTTATTGAAACTTGCAAGTTGCCCTCTGACCTAGTAACTGCTAGCACAGCAATATTCTTGCTTATGCCTTGTGGAAATGTACTTGAGAAGCAGGTGTTAATCTGCTAGGTCAGAAGCCTATGAATGAACAATATACTATATTATAAATGTAATGATTCTAGACAAACAGCCTTGTTCAGAGGATGGGAACCTCTGCAGCTGCAGTAATTTAGACATAAGGTAGACAAAGGATTATTAGAAAAATGAACTGCTAGCATTGTGCTTGATTTAGCTGTGGTATCTTGAATGTAACATAAGTATCTAAATGAAAGTAACCAAGGCCATGTTGTTTTCCTCAGGAAGTTTCACACAAAAATTGTTTAAATCAGCAGAAATTCATGGGAAAGATGGTCAGCAGATGATGATGAAAAGGTGGTAATTTGTTACGTCAGCATGGTAGGACAGGATTAATTTGATAACCTATAAAAATGAATGCATTTCCTGTTTGTTAGACAAACTCTGTATTTGCACGTTTTTGTCTCCTTGCTGCAAGATTAAAGTGCCTTAACCTGAACCTACCGTGTTTTGATAATTTTGGAATGAAGAAGTACAAGAGAGCATACAGAGAAAGAGATTTGTGAAGAAGAAGTGGGATTGTCAAAGAAATGAAGAAAGTAGACAAGAGTATAAGGAGATGAGGTGCATGGCAAAGAGAGAGGTGGCAAAGGCTAAGGATAAGGCATATTTTATTTATTTTACATTTTATATGAAGAATTGTATAAAAGGTTGGACACTAAGGAGGGAGAAAAGGACCTGTACCGATTGGCTAGACAGAGGGACCGAGCATGTAAAGATGTGCAGCAGGTAAGGGTGATAAAGGATAATGAAAGAAACGTACTCGCAAGCAAGGAGAGTGTGTTGAGCAGATGGAAAAAGTACTTTGAGGGGTTGATGAATGAAGAAAATGAGAGGGAGAAAATGTTGGATGATGTGTGGATAGTGAATCATGAAGTGCAGTGAATTAGCAAGGAGGAAGTAAGGATAGCTATGAAGAGGATGAAGAATGAAAAGGCTGTTGGACCAAATGACATACCTGTGGAAGCATGGAGATGTTTAGGTGAAATGGCAGTGGAGTTTTTAACTAGATTGTTTAATGAAAAAGGGAGAGGATGCCTGAGGAATGGAAAAAAAGTATTTTGGTACCGATTTTTAAGAATAAGGGTGATGTGCAGAGCTGTAGTAACTACAGAGGGATTAAACTGATCAATCACAGCATGAAGTTATGGGAAAGAGTAGTGGAAGCTAGGTTAAGAAGGGACTTGATTAGTGATCAGCAGTATGGTTTCATGCCAGGAAAGAGCACTACAGATGTGATGTTTGCTCAGAGTGTTGAACGAGAAGTACAGAGAAGGTCAGAAGGAGTTACATTGTGTCTTTTTGGATTTAGAGAAAGCATATGACAATGACAGGGTGCCTAGAGAGGAGTTGTGGTTTTGTATGAGGAAGTCAGGAGTGTCAGAGAAGGATGCAAGAGTGGGACAGGATATGTACGAGGATAGTGCGACAGTGGTGAGGTCTGCAGTGGGAGTGACAGATGCGTTTAAGGTGGAGGTGGGATTGCATCAAGGATCAGCTCCGAGCCCTTTCCTATTTGCAATGGTGATGGACAGGTTGACAGACAAGATCAGAGAGGAGTCCCTGTGGACTATGATGTTTGCAGATGACATTGTGATCTGTAGTGAGAGTAGGGAACAGGTGGAGGAGACCCTGGAAAGGTGGAGATGTGCTCTAGAGAGAAGAGGAATGAAGATCAGCAGGACTAAGACAGAATATATGTGTGTGAATGAGAGGGAGGATAGAGGAATGGTGAGGATGCAGGGAGTAGAGGTGGCGAAGGTGGATGAGTTTAAGTACTCTGCTTAACATACAAGGCCATGTCAAACCCTGAGCTGTTGGACATGCTCCACTTAAAGAAATCCCAATTCCTCAGAGCCACACACTCCAGGGATCTAAACCTTATCATCACAATTAACAAAACATACTGGAGGGATAGGTTCCTGACCCAGAGACTCCCCATACTCTGGAATAGACTGCCCATACATGTCAAGCAGAGCACCTCATTGGCCCTCTTCAAAAGGAACCTTGATGACTGGATGGGAGATGGGAGATGGGAAATTCACCCAGAGGATCATGTCAGTCGTCCTGATAGACAGGGGCCCATAGAAGTAAATATTGTGGGAAGAAAATGTCCAGGGGATTGTTATGACTTGGCCTTAGGGCCGATAGCCTAGTACCAACCTATGATCTTGGGATCAACAGTTCAGAGTAATGGTGAGTGTGGAAGAGAGGTGAAGAAGAGTACAGGCAGGATGGAGTGGGTGGAGAAGTGTGTCAGGAGTGATTTGTGACAGACTAGTACCAGTAAGAGTGAAAAGGAAGATCTACAAGAGGGTAGTGAGACCAGCTATGTTATATGGGTTGGAGACAGTGACACTGACAAAAAGGCAGGTGTCAGAGCTTGACGTGGCAGAGTTGAAGATGTTAAGATTTGCACTGGGTGTGATGAGGATGAACAGGATTAGGAATAAGTATATTAGAGGGTCAGCCCAGGTTGGAAGGTTTGGAGACAAAGCCAGAGAGGCAAGATTACGTTGGTTTGGACATGTGCTGTGGAGGGATGCAGAGTATATTGGGAAAAAGATGCTAAGGATGAAGCTGCCAGGTAATAGGAAAATAGGGAGGCTTAAGATAAGGTTTATGGATGTGGTGAGAGAGGTCATGCAGGTGGTTGGTGTGACAGAGCAAGATGCAGAGGACAGGAAGAAATGGAAACAGTTGATCTGCTGTGTCGACCCCTAACGGGAGCAGCCAAAAGAAGAAGATGACCATGGTATCATTACTGGTGAGGACAGGATGCTACTCAGGGTCAGGGTCATACCGGCCTGGGCTACATGATCAGAGAGCTCCTCCATGTCTCTTTTCATATAGTCCAGGGAGGTATGGCTCAGGTCATTCACACCGACATGGACAATGACAGAGTCATATTTGTACTTGTTCTGGAGTGACCTGAGTGCTTATGTTATGTGGTGGATCCTGGCACCCGAAAGGCAGCCAACAGTAACCTTCTCCTTGTTCAGCCTAGTGAGTGGGACGTCAGTGTGCCCGACTATACAGAGTCACCTATTACTAGTGTGATGAATATGTTATTTTGCCTTGAGGGCTGTGATTGCGTGGCACGCTGGTTTTGTGAAGTATGTGTTTCATGGTTTTTGTTGAGGGGTGGAGGTTGCATGGATGTCTACTTTGGAGGTCTCTGTTGCTTTTGCAGATTTTTATTTAGAGCCTCAGAGTATGTTTTCGTGTATTTGTGTGTGTTTTTTGCCAGTGCTGGTTTCATAGGTCTATGTGAGACTGGTGGTGTGATGCAAGTAATTCCCTTCTCCTCTTAACTGCCTGGTCCAGTCTTGGGTTGAGAGAACTTAGCCTCCAGTTTGTCTGTATAATTGCATCTTTCACATGTATTAGTGTTTGGTGGAAACAGGAGAGGGTTGTCTGTGTACATGAGGCAATTGTAACATTGCCTCAAAATGCTCAGATTCACCAGTTGGACCAGAGAGTACACCTGAAACTGCCCTTTGGACATGCCAGGATAGGTACACTGAACTGCTTTACTGATTGGCTGGTAAGGTCAAATAGTGAGCCTTGCCCTTCTCTACAGTATGGGGGGGGGGGGGTCTAGTGCTAAGGTTTATTAGTGCTTGCTATGAGTTTTGAGCAAGTGCCGGGATGAGAAGTGAATGGTTTGAGTGCTTAAGTTAAAAGTATGTCTAGTTCCAAGGAAAAAATTGAAGAGTAGACTTTGTGGAGCCGGGAATAGTTATACCCTAGCTAACTGGCGCTGCCCGGCACGCAAAACCACACAAATGCAGGTTTTATAGCAGGGAAATGAAAGAGATAGAAATTAGCCCAAATGGCCAATAAACTACTAATTTCTGGGCTGAAACCACTCCTCCAGGGACAGATAGCCTGCTCAAAGTTCCCTCTCTCACAGTGAGCAGAGAAAACTTCCTTCTATCCAAGTAAAGTATGGGCAAACACACAAATTTGTAACACAGCCCTGAATTCAGCACCAACCTGAAAACTGGAATATACTAGCTTAGAAAGCCGGGAAAACAAGTATATATTTTTTGTTTTTAATGCACAGAAATGGCTATCACACTTGAATGTGTAGTGTACAACAGTTAAACAGGTAATTTAAACACAAAAATGACTTTTTGTTAAAGTGCAGGCAGTAAAATAAGTACAATATGTAGCTGAAACAAGCTTTTTAAATCACAGAAACTGTAGAAAATCAGCGTTTTAGGCGGAATTAGCTAAAGGCAGCAAGAAAATGCAGAAAAATTACACTTAATCACTACAAAGTCTCTCTTTTGTCTCTCTGTTGCTGTAGAACTCTGCAGGGCACCAGGCAGGAGCTTGCTGAGCTCTATACTCTTCATCACCAATTATCAAATCCACCTCCTTCAAATACTTACGACTTCAACCAATCCTCGCAATGAATATCAACATCTGCCCAGCCTTTCTTTCTCCACAAGACCATATCTCTACAAATGATATCTACTTTATTCATCTATAAGTACTGAAAACTAAGCATCCAAATTTACAGGCAAATACCAAACCAAGACCAAAATATAACTGGCCACACTCCTCTCTCTTTAGAGATAAATTCAAAAAATTAGCAGAGATATTCACCCAACCCAGGTCCCACTGTTCATAATTCTATCACCTCCACCCCCAAAATAAACCAGTCACCTAATACATTTCAACAAACAGAACCCAAACTAACGTTACTAAATATGAGCCTAAGAAGTATGTGCAGTAAAATCCATGATATACATGCCTACCTTGCCATATACACTCCTGATGTAGTCATAGCCACTGAAACCTGGTTAAAAAAGAAATAAAAAGAATAAGGAGATCACTCCACAGGACACAATATATGCAGGCATGACAGACAAAACACGCACATGCAGGTAGTGTAGCAATCTATAAAAATTCCCTAACAACCACCTTACTTCCACAGGAAACACCCACATTTAACAATGCTGAACTTCTAATAATACTCCAAAAATCAACAATAGGGAAACTATATGTTTAACAGCAATTTATATACCACCGAGGAATAACACTGATGGTGCTGAAAGCATCCTGTTTTGGATAGCCCAACAAATTAACCATGAAACTATTACACTTGGAGACTTAAATACAGACAGATAACTCAAAATTCCACTACTTCAACTGAATACATAAACTTGTTCAACTTCAGACAATTAATGACTACACCTACTAGAATTGATAAAACGTCAGAGAGACACTTAATATTAGACTGGAGTCTTACAAACAAACCAGACAAACTGACAAAAGTAGGCTGCCTATCAGACAGCATAAGTGACCACATACCAACATGTGCCATTAGAACTCACCATACCCTAGATTAACATATTCTTTATAATCGAATATGAAATGCAACCAATGTCAGTAAATACATTTTCAATGAAACACTAAAACAATATAACTGGAATGTACTTAGAACAATGCCAGTAGATACTGCTGTAGAACACTTTAAGGGTTGTAAGAATATATGTTATTAATCTAGCACCAGTATGTATATGTTATTAATCTAGCACCAGTATGTAATAAAAGAGCAAAGTCCAACCCTGCACCATGACTGACAAACAAAAAGGGATAAAGCCTGGAAAAATGGTATAAAAATAGAACTCAAAATGCCTTCCAGCAATTTAGACATCTTAGAAACCTTGCAAAACTCCATGTCAAAAAGGATAAGTAAACATACTATACCAACCTACAAGACAAACATAAAACACATTTTTTTTGTCATCACTAAATAAACTACTCCACCCTGAAAAGACCACTCCCTCTCCAAAAACAGATAATACGACAGACTCCATCCCCACACAGTTTAATTCCTACTTTATACAATCAATGTTATCTCCCTCAGACATTAATACATCTGCTCCCCTCTCCCTACCCCTGTCCAATCAAAACAGCTCTTCATTTTTGGTCCAGTACCCACTTCACTTTTAATGAACTACTTCCATACCTATAAACCAACTACCATCAAACTACCTAAAAATGGCAAACCAAAACAGAAGGCAAACTGATAAAAACACACACCAAAGACCACAGAGATTCCAACAAATCCAGCTCAGCAACTTAAAACATAATATTAGTGCTTTCATTTTATTTTATGACAAAACTTCTTCAGATTAAGTGAACCAAACACACACAATGTTTAAATACAGTTCTAAAAGGTCATGTGATAACTTAAAATCATGGGATCGCCCTAAAGTCATGCGACTGCCAAAGCTTTTAAAATAATGTGATCAGGTTTAAATCATACGACAGCCTAATCCCCTGAACAAATCGCACATTAAGGCAGCATATTCAATAAGTTCAAAAATGAAGTAAACAAAAATCAAAGGCTGAATATCTGAATACATCAACCTGTAAAACTTTTACCAAACAATAATAAATAGTTTTATGTACGAGCAATCATTAAACACAAAGTCTGCCTTGTAAAAAAGGTAGTGATATCATCTTTCTAAAGCTTAGTTTTAAAAGACAGCTAATGGAAATATTGTCATTAATCCCTGGCCAAGAACTTGCATTAAGTGTGAGTTGCCAATATAACTCACAATCTTCCCACTGAAGTTGCCATGGACCACCACGTTCACTAGGGGTTACCTTTTCCATAATTGCAAATTTAAAAACATGGTCTAGCCATTTCATTAAGTGTTGGGCTAGGGCATGGTTTGTTTTCCTTTTCTTAATGTTATACATGTTGAGCAATTCTTTCTTTGAACTTGCACTCTGTTTTGCCTATGTAGAAAGCAGGGCAATGTTGACAGAGTGCAGCATATACTACCCCTCCTGTCAGACAGTTAAATGCTCCTTTTATATAAAATGTAAAGTTCTTTATAACAAACTGTTCACCCATGAAAATGTAGGGGCAGATGGAACAGCATCCACATTTAGACAACAAAAGCGCTAATATTACATTTTAAGTTGCTGAGCTGGATTTGTCAGAATCTGTGGCCTCACGTGTGTTTTTTTTTACCTAAAAATGGCCACAGAAGTCATATCCTTCCCAGAGTCCATACTAATTAATAGTCCATAGCAGAAAGATATGCCCCATCACTGTAGAAAAAATCCTACATCATACCACTGCACACAGGTAGCACATGTACAAAGTTTAATAACTATAGACCAACAGCGTCCCCCCCTCCAAAATATTGCAGAAATATATGCATATGCAGCTGATGCAATACCTGACCTCAAATAACTTGCTCTCAGAAACACAAGGCTTTATGCTCCAGCACAGCACCACTACAATTTTCCAGTATAATAAACCAACACAGAAACAATGGTCTGCTTGTGTCCACTATGTTCTTAGACTTGTCAAAGGCATTCGGTATGGTCTTACACCAGCAACTGCTTACTTGTCTCTCCTCAATAGGACTAGTTTCTTAGTTAGCTATCTGGAAGGCAACAAGCCATTAAATGGCAACAAAACTGCTCATCCTTTCAACCTGTTACTGCAGGTGTCCCTCAAGGCTCTATCCTGGGTCCTCTCCTATTTAATATATTTATTAACGACCTCTACAGAACTGCGGTGGTGGTGCTGCGGTAGCGTTGTCGCCTCACATTTAGACTTTGCCCGTTCGATTCTCAGTTACAGCATCTTCTGTGTGGCGACATGCATGAATAAGCGTTCCTTCGTTGAAGGTTGTGCGTTAGGCCCGGCAAGCCAGCACGTAAAACTGTACTGCCAATCATTAGCGGACCGGAGCTTCGCTGTGGTGACCCCTAACCGGGAAAAGCCAAAAGACACAAGCATTAACGACCTCTACACCTTCACTCACCATATCAGTTTAGTTCAGTATGCAGACTACTCAATACATAAGCTCCAAGACATTACCCAAAAATATTTCTCCTCTACAGAATCCTGGCTCAATGAAACCTCCTTCTCAACCTCAAGAAAACGAAGTTAATTCTTTTTATCTGAAAAAGTTGTCAAAATCAAAAGCAACCTTTTACCATTAAGTCAGTAATTAATACTGAAATTGTAACAGACAGTAAATTCCTAGGTGCTACAATAGATGACAATCTCAAATATGTCCAACATAATACTGCACACCATTAAATCTACACACCAGAAACTAAGCTCCCTTTATGGATTTAATGGATTCCGTATAGATATTGCAAGGAAAGATTCTAGCCATCTCCTTGTTATTGGCAACTCTCTTAATATGTCACTCCTATCGTAACAAACAATACTCAAATAGCACCCCCCCCCTGCGCCCAGAACCCACCATTGTCACAGCTTAAAGCAATTAAGCTGGCTTGAATTACACAACATATTCACAGCCAACTAACCAACTAGGGCACACAAACTAATTCATCATCCAGAAAAATGTCTTGCACTACAAACTAGTAACAAATTCTTACACTTATAAGTCAAATAATGCTGTAGGAGACTCTTTCTAATCCCAATACACTGCTAAACTCTGGAATCATATCCCTAACACACTGCTAAACTATAGAATCTTATCCCCACACAAATAAAACTCTAACAAACTTAATAGTTTTAAACCACTACTTGAACATGTGCAGGACCAGGATTGGTTAAGATGTTTATCACAAGGTTAAGACTTCGTATTCACCATACAATACTTTGCAAATACTCTTCTTAAACAGAAAACTCTCAACTTCTCACTGATATGAGAAATTTTTTTATACATAACTGCTGCCTGTACAATCCACTAAGTTACTCAACTTCCACCTCTGTAAAATCTTAGAATGTATAAATGTAACTACTGTTTGTGTAAAAATGTAAACAGAAATGTAACTACTCTGTGTTTAAGTAGAATTTAGTATAATGCAATGTAAGCAAATGGAGATTTTCTCCCTGGGCCCCCACTGAAAATGGATACTACCCCGGACTTTCCTGGTAAACAAAGACAAATAGAAACTTTTTCTATTACCCATTTACTTTAAATCATTTTTTGTATTCAAGCTGCTTAATCGTGGCAATGAACACCACAGATTTAGTAACACAATATCCACATCTCCATGCTAGTGGATATTGCAGCAACACTGTTTTGTATGGTATGCTTCTGAAGTTAGTAGGATGGAATGAGACAAAGCAGCTCAAAGAGGAGCTAGTGCCACATGTGTGGGGCCACAATGCAAGTGGTATTCTATGAGCAAATGACAACCTGCCATCAATTCAAGTACAGGGACCCTAGTTTAAAGTCTCATCTAAAGGACGTCTTTATAGCCATTCATGGAAAGAGATGGTGCTTATGACTATTCCAAAGCTAGCAATAAATCTCAAGTCTCCAACTCACTAAAAACCCAATTTCATTTCTAAATGGAGACTTCATTGGTGTGTAGGCTAATGGCCCTGGGGCCTTTACAAGCCTAGCCATAGGATTACACTGGCATAGTGCCACCCAACCTTAGTTCCCAATGTCTCTGTCTAGTTGAACCACTGGTGTTATCCCCAGGGTGAATTTTCCGTTTCCCACCCACTCAAGATTTCTCTTGAAGAGGGTCAGCAAGGTGCTCTGTTTGACATGTATGGGAAGTCTGTTCCATAGCATGGGCAGTCTCTGGGTTATGAACCTGTCCCTCCAGCATGTTCTGTTAATTGTGGTAAAAAGGTTGAGGTCTCTAGAGCGTGTGGTGCAAAGGGATTGGGATTTCTTTATTTTCAGTCCATATATCTCTAGTTAAATCACTGTATATTAATCAGATCAGACAATAGTGGTAGAAGTAGCAAACTTAAACTAGTCTTAAGTCAAAAAAATAATAAATATATAATTTGAAATATTGTACAGAATTAATAAGTATTCAAAAGTAATCCAAGCAAGGCAGGCAGTCTGTTTCCATTCAAAAAACCTTTAAGTACACAGACAAGCGATCCAAGTACAACAAAATAGAGTAAGTCTCCTCACAAGCTTTCTACATTTACATATATATATATATATATATATATATATATATATATATATATAAATTTATTGTGCTGTAAAACAAAGTGTTATTGGTATACAGGTTAAATTCACATCCCTTCCCCAATCAGTGTGACATTCAAGCTGGTTCTGCCCTACTTAGTAGCTGTCATAATACAACCCTTATGTACTTTAAATAAAATGTATAATGATGTGGTACCTCTTATTTAACCAGATTATTAAGTTGATTATTAAGTCTGTGATTTTACCAAAAAATATAGTATATGGCTGGAAATATATCAACCTTAGTCCATTTGGCAATCAAAAAATATATATACATATACACTTTGCATGTAAAAAAAATCAATTGTAAAAATTATATTCTATTTTCTTAACCTATTGTTAAAGATCGCTTTTGTCCTTGTAGACTTCTTCAGGTCTGTGTAAAAGAACCCTAAAAACTATCTATAAAAATATTACTGTATAATTTGTTAGCATTGTTAATACACATAATTTTGAATAACGTGAAAAAATAAGAGAACCAGAAAAAGAATGAATAAGAAAAAATGTACGATGATGAAAACAAAATATACACAAATTAAAACTAATTTAAAATGACAATTAAAACCAACTGGTAGAATAAAAAAAAAAATTAAGTCATGTAAACAATGTGTCAATTTTCTAAGTTCCAATACACTTTTTATTGAACAGTAGTAGTTTAGTCCAGGCTTCCTAAAAGAGTTCAGCTTTAAATGCCACATGAGTTAATGTTTCTCCAGAATATTCGGGATGTCTCCTTCAAGATCACCCATGTCTATGTGATCCAGGATCTGGAACTTAAAGTATAACAATGGGATATTAAAGCAGATTGATCAACTTGCTGTCTCTTAGTCCTCATGGTTTGATACAGAAACAAAAAATCATCACTGCAGCTTTAAACAGTAATGCAGTCGTAGGTAGGTACTAGGCTATCGGCCCAAGGGCCTACGTAAGCCTAGCCAGCAAGGTTCCATAGCTTCCGCCACCCAAGAAAGTTATTTTCCTGTGCCACTGTCTAATAGAGACACAGAAGTGATCCCCGGGGTGTATTTCTTATTTCCCATCCACTCAAAGATTTTTCTTGAAGAGTGCTAATGAAGAACTTCGCTTGACATAGATGGGTCGCTTGTTCCAAAGTATAGGAAGTCTCTGGGACAGGAATCTATCCCTCTAGCGTGTCTATTGTGGTGACAAGGTTTAAGTCCCTAGAGCATGTAGCTCGGAGGGATTGGGATTTCTTTAGGTGTAGCATGTCCCAACAGCTCTGGGTTTGACATAGCTTTATATGTTAGGCAGAGATCACCTCGGAGTAGGCAACATGCTACGGAGTAAAGGTAAAGTTTTTTGAGGAGGTCAGTGTAGGGCTTTTGTTTGAGGTCAGTAATCCTCTTTGTGAGGTACTTCTGTGGCCTTTCCAGCTGCTGCAGATGTCTTGTGAGGTACATTCCAAAAGGGGCATTGTACTCTATAATGGGTCTAATGAGTGATGAGTAGAGGGGAACAATGACCTCTTTTCCTGGATGAGAACCCTTTTATGATGAGGTGTGCCATGTAGAAGGACTTCTTGACTACTGTGGCAATGTGACTATCAAAGGAGTGACTACTGTCCACCTGGGTCCTAAGGTCTCTTAACATGCATTCGGTGTAAAGTGGATTGCTGCCTATGTGGTAGTTCATGGGTACAGAGTCTTTACCAAAGGGGATGACACTGCACTTTTTGGCATTAAGCTTGAGGCCATGGCTCTGACACCAGGCATCTGTCTCAGTGAGGCCCTTCTGTAGGATGTCCACATCATTTGGGGACTTTACTATGGCTCCTAGTTTGCAGTCATCTGTGAACTTCATTAGCCAGAGGCCTTCTGTGTTTGTTATCTACTACTTTGAAGTACATGCTAACAGGAGAGGTCCCAGGACGGAACCCTGTGGTACTCCATTTGTCACTGCTTTGAGGTCAGATTTGGAGTCTGCAACTTTTACAATATGGGTTCTGTCAGTGAGCCAGTTGACAACCCATCTTGTGACATATGGATTTATACCTAGTTTAGTGAGTTTAGCTATAATTCCAGAATGGGGGATGGTGTTGAAAGCCTTGGCGAGGTCAAGATAGGCTGTGTGAACCAACTTATCCTCATCCATGGCTTTGGTCACTGCCTCAAAGAAGTCAATCAAGTTCAGGAGGCATGATCTGCCTTTCACAAACCCGAACTGGGTAGGATCCAGAGTTTGGAGGTTACCAATGTCTTCATTTACGAGTTCCATGATGATACGTTCCATGGCCTTGCAGACCAGGCTTGTCAGGCTAATAGGTCGATAGTTCCCGGGTTCAGTGGTGGCTCCCCCTTTGTGGAGTGGGATAACAGTTGCTGTGTGCCATTCAGTGGGTACAAAGCCTGATGTGAGGCTATTACTGAACATGGTGCTTAAGTGGGGAGCCAGTTCGTTCTGAAGTTAGTGTAAAACGCAGTCTTGGATGTTGTCCGTTCCCATGGATGCTGTGTTTTTGGCTTTAGAGAGTGCGGCTTTTACCTGCATAGTTGTGATTACAGGGACTCTGCATTTTTCCTGTATAGATATTGACTCTTTAGGGGGGGGGGGTAAAGTTAGCACTGAACTTATCTGCCAGAATGTTGGCAATATCAGTTTGTTCTGTAATTTTCGTGCCTTTGTGCTGCAACTCAGAGCAGATCTGGGTGTTGCCATCTAGATTCTTGACATGGCTATAGAATGCTTTGTGGTTGTCCTTGGATTTAGTGATGATTTTGTTTTCTAATCTAGCTTTCGATGATCTTATAAGGGATCTTAGCTTCTTACTGAGGCTGACCAGAGAGCTCTTCCACTCATGGGATTTTATTCCCTTTTGCAAAAGTTTCTTCCTCCTGTTGTACAGTTTGTTTATGGCAGGGGACCACCAGATTGGCTTCCTTTTTTTTGAAGATGGCGTCAAGGTTCTGTTTGGGATAGCACAATCCAAGCACTCGTGTAAGTGCTTATAGAGTGCATTTGTGTAGGATTCAGCAGTTGTAACTGTATTGTCCATCTGCATGGGTGTCATGATGTTCACCACTTCTGTCTTAAGAAGCATGAAGTTGGCTTTGGAGAAATCTTTTACTGTGGTTTCCTTAATGGGGGGTGGGGGCGGGATGTGGATATCAAGGGTGATAAGCTTATGGTCGAATCGGACCAACGAGGAGTTGACTTCAGGTGTGGAACACCAGTCACTCATGTTGGTAATGACTAGGTCTAGGATATTGTTGCCCCTGGTGGGGGTGTGGATACGTTGATCTAGGGCATTGGAATTTATGAATTCTAGAAAGCGTTGAGCTAAGGAGTTGGTACACGAATAGTTTTCCCAGTTAATGGTGGGGTAGTTGAAGTTGCCCATTATTAGGGTGTTTGGTTGAACCCTAATATTTTCCAGTACATCAAGAAAAGAGGAGTGGGAATCCTTGGGGCATGGTGGGGGATCTGTAGAAAGCTACAATTTGGATTGCAGTTTTGCCCAGAGCTGGTTGCACTTGGATAACCTCGGATGCATTATGCTGAGCAACTAGCATGGAGATGTGGATATCCTTAATGAATACGGACACGCCTTCGGCTTTGGTGTTTCGGTCCAGGTTAAATGGCCGAAAATTGTGGTACAAGTTATAGCCTGGTAGTGCAGGTATGCTCTCTAGAGCCTTGAACCAGGTCTCAGTCAACTGTTTTACCTCTCAGGCTTCCTACCTTTCCATAGGAACCGAAAAAAAAGGTGGCAAAACCACGGTATAGTCCACTTAAAACCAGATTTATTGTGTAAACGCTTTAATGCACATGAATCCGTGCACTTCTTCAGACACCATATTCATTACAAATGCAGCATATATAGTCGAACAGTTAAACATAACTGAAAACAATTAAGTCCTTAATAAGTAAAATAAGGGGATATTACCCCAAATACAACAAAATCCTACCTTTCAATATCGTTTTACTTTCACTTGGCAAAACAAGTTGAAAAACCCCTAGCTGGCTCTTAAATGATGATGCCACATCTGCCAGAGCTCTTGCTGTAGTTACCCAGACATTTCATCCCCCAAAGTGATGTAAGTGCCAGTGAACCTCCCAAATTGTGATGTCAGAGCTGCCTTGTGCAGCCCACTCTTAACATATTACAGGGTATATGCTGTGTGGAACTCTTTTTCTGTGTAAGTGTACCCTGTTGACTGCATTTATCTGAGGGATTTGAGAAAAGTTTGCATTGCCTGCATCTTCTCCAGCTGTGTGTGTGTGTGTGTGTGTGTGTGTGTGTGTGTGTGTGTGTGTGTGTGTGTGTGTGTGTGTGTGTGTGTGTGCGAGCGCGCAGGGGGGGTGCTGGTGTGTGTGTGTGTGTGTGTGTGAGCGCGCGCAGGGGGGGTGCTGGTGTGTGTGTGTGTGTGTGTGCGTGTGTGGCAGCGAGGGGTGTGTGTGTGTGTGGCTTGTGAGCCTAGGAGGTGCTGGTGTGTGTGTGTGTGTGTGTGTGTGTGTGTGTGTGTGTGTGTGTGTGTGCGAGAGCGCGCAGGAGGGGTGCTGGTGTGTGTGTGAATGCACGCGGGGGCCCGTGTGTGTGTGAATGCAGCAGGGGGAGCGTGTGTGTGTGAATGCAGGGGGGCGATGTGTGTGAATGCAGGGGCCGTGTGTGTGTGAATGAATACGCGGGGGAGCGTGTGTGTGTGAATGCAGCGGGGGCGATGTGTGTGTGAATGCACGGGGGGCCGTGTGTGTGAATGCAGCGAGGGGTGTGTGTGTGAATGCACGGGGCCGTGTGTGTGTGAATGCAGAGGGCGTGTGTGTGTGAATGCACGGGGGCCGTGTGTGAATGCGGGGGCGTGTGTGAATGCGCGGTGTGTGTGAATGCAGGGGGCGTGTGTGTGAATGCGGGGGCGTGTGTGTGAATGCAGCGGGGGCCGTGTGAGTGAATGCAGCGGGGCCGTGTGAGTGAATGCAGCGGGGGCGTGTGAGTGAATGCAGGGGGCGATGTGAGTGAATGCGGGGGGGCGTGTGAGTGAATGCAGCACGGGGGCAGTGTGAATGTGTGTGCAAATGCATGGGGGCCAGTGTGTGTGTGTGTGTGTAAATGCAGGGGGAGCCAGTGTGTGTGCAAATGCATGCAGAAGGCGGTGTGTGTGAGTGTGTGTGTGGGGGTGCGTGTGTGTGAATGCAGGGGAGCGTGTGTGTGAATACGCAGGGGGAACGATGTGAGTGAATACCTTGCGGGGGCGATGTGAGTGAATGCAGCGGGGCGATGTGGTGAATGCAGGGGGTCGGTGTGAATGTGTGTGCAAATGCACGCAGGGGGGCCAGTGTGTGTGTGTGTGTGTGCGCAAATGCACCCAGGGGGGCCGGTGTGTGTGTGCAAATGCATGCAGGGGGGGCGGTGTGTGTGTGTGTGTGTGTGTGTGTGTGTGTGTGTGGGTGTGTGCGCACAAATGCACGCAGGAGGGCCGGTGTGTGTGTATGCACAAATGCATAGGGGCAGTGTGTGTGTGCAAATGCATGAGCCAGTGTGTGCGCAAATGCACTTGGGGGGCCGGTGTGTGTGTGCAAATGCAAGAGGGGGACCGGTGTGTGTGTGTGTGTGTGTGTGTGTGTGTGTGTGTGTGTGTGTGTCTGTGTGCAAATACAAGAGGGGGGCCGGTGTGTGTGTGTGTGTGTGTGTGTCTCTGTGTGTGAAAGAGAGAGAGAGAGAAGCATGGGGGTGTGTGTGTGTGTGTGTGCGTGTGCTGTGTACAGGGGGCAGGTGTGTGTGTGAATGCATGCAGGGGGGCCATTGTGTGTGTCACATGCAGGAGGAGAACCAGTTGTCTGAATGCACTTGGGGGGCCGATGTGCATTTGTGTGTGAATGTACGCAAGGGGGCCGGTTTGTGTGTGTGTGTGTGAGAATGGACACAAGGGGCCCGGTGTGTGTGTATGCACGCAGGGGCCCGGTGTGTGTGTATGCATAGGAGGCCAGTTGTCTGAATATGCATGAGGGGCCGATGTGTGTTTGTGTGTGAATGTATGCAAGGGGCCGGTGTGTGTGTGTGTGAGAATGGACACAAGGGGGCCGGTGTGTGTGTGTGTGTGTGTGTGTGTGTGTGAATGCACGCAGGGGGGGGGTCAATGTGTGTGTTTGTGAATGCACGCAGGGGAGCCGGTGTGTGTGTGTGTGTGTGTGTGTGTGTGTGTGTGTGTGTGTGTGTGTGTGTGCCTGTGAGCAGTGTGTGTGAATGCACTAGCCAGAGGCAGTGTGTGTGTGTGTGTGTGTGTGTGTGTGTGTGTGTGTGTGTGTGTGTGTGTGCAAATGCATGCAGGGGGGCCGGTGAATGTGTGTGTGTGCAAATGCACGAGGGGGGCCGGTGTGTGTGTGTGTGTGTTTGGGGGGCCGGTGTGTGTGTGTGTGCATTGTGTGTGTGTGTGTGTGTGTGTGTGAATACACGCAGAGGGCAGTGTGTGTGTGTGCCAATGTGTGTGTGTGTGTGTGTGTGTGTGTGTGTGTGTGTGTGAGAATGTTCACAGGGGTGTGTGTGTGTGTGTGAATGTGTGTGTGTGTGTGTGTGAGAATGGATGCAAGGGGGCTGGTGTGTGTGTGTGTGTGTGTGTGAATGGGGATGGGTGTGTGTGTGTGTGTGTGTGAATGGGGATGGGTGTGTGTGTGTGTGAAAATGCACACAGGGGGGCTGGTGTGTGTGTGAAAATGCACGCAGGGGGACCGGTGTGTGTGTTTGTGT
>NC_056738.1:423132359-423137359 GCF_019279795.1 Protopterus annectens | reverse complement strand
ATTCTGAATATGGAGCAAGTGTTTATTTCTTTTGGGCTGATTAGAAGAGTTTGCCAAAGGCTAGGTCTTTTGAGAAGCAAAGAGAATGCATATGCAGGGCTGTGGAGTGAGTTGGTGTGGCTTATGAGTAGTGCTTCAGGTAGTACTTTTTCATGAAGTTTAGCTGCAAGGAGAGTAAATGCCTGGAGCTAGAATAGTTTGCAGAGTTGGAATCTTAATAGTTATGTAAGGTGGGTTGATTTTTTTCCAGTTGGAGTCTTACAGATATTGTACAGCTTGATACAGTTTGCATTTGTGGGGCAAGTGTTTTCAGCAAAGGTATCACCAACTATGCTCAATGAACTAAACAGACAGATGAACTTTTTATAGGATGGGAATCAAATTAGAGTAGCATGAGCAGTGTTAATGTTATCAAAGAAAGGAAGTAAGAAGACTAAGAGTTCCAGATGTCAATATGTTTTTGCAAACAGTGCAAATGAAGTGTATATGGATTGCTGTGATGGTTCAAAGGGGTAGAAAGCATGGGGATGGGTTGATTGTGGAGTTTAAACACCAGTGAAAAACTGGTTTCTTAAGGAGGAAGGTAGTGGCTTTTTGCGAACTCTGATCCACAGTGGATGCGTTAGTAGGGATTGCTGCTACTCTGAACCATTTATATAGGTGGAGGTGGAATACTGAGACAAAACACTGGTACCAGTTAGTGGTGGAGGGATGAAAGAATGGGAGGTGGGTGGAAACCAATTTGGTTTCAGCCAAGAACACAGAGGAAAGTAATTCTCAAAAGTGGCAATGAAGATGGATGCCAGCAAATTTATGGCTGGAGTGGGAATGTCTGATTAGTTGAATAAAACAAGACAGGAATGGAATGGAGAAACTGTACCTAAAAGTTTATTAGGAGATAGGCTAGGGGGTCTTGCAAGAAATGAGAAAGGAAGTGGAAAAACAAAGCAAGATGAAGCAAGTTACTGAAGTGCACATGGACAAATAGGGTGGAGGAAGACCTACACACTTCTAAAGTACAGTGTGGATCAAGAAATTTACCCTTTTCCTCACTTTAGTGTGATCTCAGAGTTGGAATATATAACTTGCAGGATGTGTGGGAGGCACAGTCCCCCACGTGGAGGGCCCCTGCAATAACGTGAATTAAAGTGATGTGCAGTACTGAGCTGCAGACATTCATACTGCTGGGAAGCAGGCAGATAATTGTCAGTAGGTAAATGTTCGGAAATGTCAACGCTATTGGTTCAATCATTTCAAATCGATGTGTTTTTGACAAGTTTACCTAATTAGCATTCAGGCATTCAGAATGGTTTTCAATGTTTGTGTACAAAATGTATTTTGATGTTCAACATTTTGATAGTAAACTGTTTCCAAGGTATAATCCTGAGTGATGGAGATGTGTAATGAGAGTGAAACAGTTTTAATATTTTTTAAATATGTCTAAGAGATGTTAAAGGGCTTATAAAGAAGGTATTAGGAGCAGACAGAATTGGCGAGGTACCTCTTTCTCCTATGCATATAACAAGAGAATGGAAGACTTTGGTTTACTCAGCAGCAAATGTTTTTAGTTCTTGCAAAAAAAATGTAACAAGGAAATGCAGTAAGAAAGAAATCAAGGGTCCAAGATGTACAAAGGTTGGTGAATGATGTTGCAAAGGGTAAAAGCTATGGTATTAAAGGAAGAGCTGTGTTGCACTGAAACAAGAGAAAATTGAATAACATTTCAGGAAATAAAGACAGGTTTGAAAATTTAGACCTAAATGGTAGGCAAGCTGGTCATGGAAGTAAGGGACCACTGGAATCCACAGGTCTGAATGGGGAGATGTGCTATACAGAAATGAGAGTTATGCGATACACAGGTTCTCCAGTTGTGCCCCTTTTACCCAGACTATACATTAGAAATTACTGCCACCACCCACTAATATTTATCAGCTACCAAAAGGCCCTTATGAAAGGGTATCCAATTAAGGTTCCTATTAAAATGATATTTGACGCATTCTTTCAAATGCATCTTGATCGAACTTGAAAGCACAAAATGGCATAGAAGTGAATTCTTTCCCTGGGAAAGAAATCACTTGGCCGCCTCCATTACTTTGCCATTTTCGTCAGTGTAGTGCGATCTCGGAGTTGGCATATTTAAGTAAGGGGTGTGTGGAGGGTATAGCCCCCCCTCATCAGGGGAGGGGGGGCAAAGCCCCCAATTTATGTAATGTTTTAATATTTTTTTTTCTTTTGTGGAACAGCAATTTGTTTCCCTTGGGAAAAAATCGCTTACACTGGGTCAATAAGTCAGCATTCGCTTTTTTAAGCATTCTATGATTCAAAATGGACTCATCCCATTATACTGTGTAATATTATTTTACAAATGGTAAGTGCAACCTTACAGTCAAGACTTATTTGGATTGGCTTGGCCAGTATCACTATATACATGCAATGTACTCTAGAGCTTAAACTATCTCCACACAGCCACAGTTGAAAGGTTTAAAAATATTTAATAATAAATAAGACAAGACAATACTTCTTACTACACAGTGCTAGTCAAGAGTTCAGAGATCACAGGACAATGCTTAAATAATACAGTAGAATAGTTCTGACATCAACACAGAAAAAAACAGTCTAATCTTCCTATTTCCTAACTATATCTAAGAGAAAACACAGTTCTAAAATCCACATAGAGCACAGACAGTGTTGGTGATGTTGGATGTTCTCAAGACAAATGCCCTGATTCTCGGTCCTTAAATTGATAACAGTACCACGGATTCATTTCAGATTATATCATTTCTTTCTGGTTCCCAGGCTAACAGAAACTCCGAGGTTAATAGCCATTTTGATCTTGCAGATGGTCAGGAAGCCAGAGCAATAAAAGAAATTATACATGTAAATTCTAGCCATTAACTCTGGCCTCAAAACAATAGGCAGAACGCCTCTCTCTAGACATCTCAGCTCAGAGTTTTAGATCAAAGAATTTCACAATACTTGATTTATCAGCCGTGTTACAGCAGACTGCACAGTTACATTTTTTGTAGTTCCACATCTAACAGCATTTTCTTCCATTTAAGAGAACAACCCTGTGGCTTATATTAATATTTACAAATGACAGCATTATCTACAAACTCTATCTAGCTAGGATGGCAGCCTTCACCCATCTTCATAAAATTAAATGTGTTGTTGAATTTTGTTGGTTAAATAAAGTTTTGAACTTGAAAAATTAAGTACAAATACATAAAAAATTAATGCAATCTCACTCTCACACTATTTTTCTATTCAGCAAGAAGCAGCTTTTTTACAGATTTTAAAATATTTCACTGGATAACATCAAAAGTTCTACAGACTTGCGAAAAACTATTTTGAAAATTAGACATCTAGCATTCCACCGCATGCCTGTAAAGCTATGACCACAATCCTTTTAAGTACTACAAGCAACACACAAGTTTTATATCCCATGTCCCATTACCCACATTTCTACAGAAAGTTCCTTTTTCATCTGTCAGCAACAAGTGTTGTAAACCTTTTTAAGAAAAGAACATTCTTAAAAGGGAGTCAGCAACAGTTTTTTTTTTAGCAACAATTTTTTCTTAATACAAATGTTCATACCTGCTGCAGTATCGTCATCTTATCTTCAGCATCTGAGAAGAGCTTTTACTGGACAAGCAACCAGTTCACATCCACACAAACTAGAATACATCATTTATCACTTCTTTCATATTTACTGTATGCATAAAGTGAAAAAGCTCCAGCAGCACTTTTCATAAAACATTTTAATACAATCCACTCTCATCTTCATACCAGAACATGTATTAATTAATACCAGGTCCTCTTGCATTCATGTACATACATACATACATACATATATGCATATCTCATTTCTATAAACTGAGAATTTAAATAAAACTACTCAATAATGCTAGTCATTCAAATCCCTACTAAACCACAGGAGAACGTACTTCAGATGGAGGCAAGAGCTGGGAGGCAGGATTCATAGACACTGCTATTATCAGGGACTTCCTGATATGCCAGGGAAGGTAATCCTAACTAGGCAGACACCACGGGCATTACTGCCCATTACTTCAGCCTGCTTACACCCACCTCTCTACTTTGTGGCAGCCTGTCTTAAATCTCAGAAATCATATTTCGGCTTCCACCGGGGAGTGCTCCAGCTTTAGAAAGAACCCCCACCCTTCCCCCCAACACAGGAAAGTTTACAGAAGCCTCTCAATCCTGCTCCCTACCCCACTTGACTCCATCACCTAAGCTACTATTTGAAATTGTGATCTGGGACATTACCACTCAACACAACCATTAAGGAATGCATTACATTGCATTTTGCTTGATTTCAGGAGGAGACAAACTGAGCTACTCTGCCCTTTAAGTGCCTTAAAAAAAATTTCAAACTCTGCTCAATTCCTTCAGTGCTGATTACCCCATTTTCACTTGTTTGGTGCTTTCTTGAATAGTTCTGTGCCTTCCCTCTCCACCATCTATTCCACTGTTTCTCTGTTCAAAAGCATTGGGAGATCCAGAAGTTGTTAGCCCCCACAACATGATACACACATCCCTCCTTCGGTCCTCCTTGCACAGAAGGACCTCCGTCCACCTATCTGACATTAACATGTGCATCAATATCTTATCTCCAATATCACCTGTGGTTTGCAGTGAGAAAAGCTATTTCCACCAACCTCTGATCATATTCCTTCCACTCCATCCCACTGGTGTTACTAGTAGCCTTCCTTGGAATTATTTCTAGGAGCCAGATGTTCTTCATGCATGGCATCTATAACTGCATGCAGTACTCTAGTAGTAGTAGTAGTAAAACCAAGACCCTGCCTGCACAGATGATCACACATTTTCTCAAGGAATATGTGGAAAAAGTCTATTTAATGGGGGAGGGGGGCACTGCTAATTTCCCATCAATACTGGATGATGTGGCTAGCTTCATGGTCTCTTTTGGCCTTAAAGGAGTACAACGCCTTTTTAAAATGAATTCCTCAACTTCCCTGCAT
>NC_056738.1:423095780-423131859 GCF_019279795.1 Protopterus annectens | reverse complement strand
CCAAATTAGGAAAATAACACAGCAGTATATAGATGCATTTCATTAAACTGGCAGCTATTCCAAGATTCATTTTCTGAGATCTGTAGTATAACATTTTTAAAAGTGGATGCCATATTGGTCCTCAAAGGTAGACTTTTGAGGTTTGGCATATTAATCTGTTGTAGCATGAGTAAGTTATCGGTAGCATTAACCGCTGTCAAAATGCACCTTGCACAGCATTATACGAGCACAAGCTTAGATGTAAAGTTTTAGCAGCAAATCAAGAACCAAAATGCCAACAGCACATTAGTTAACTGCAAAACCCACAGCACAATAATTTCGCACAGTAATGACACATTGCAATAATCTAGGGAGTACTCACGAGGTAAGAGAAGGCAGGACAATCCACAAGTTCTCACAGATTTATTTGAATAAAACGGCAGCGCTTTTCTGTAAAACCCGTAGCAGCTCGTAACTGTAAAGCCCGAAGCAGCAAAATGATCCGATGCAGAAACAAAGACGTGCAGGAACAAATTGATAAGCAAGAAGTTCCTGCCTGATTTTCACGCTTGTTTAATGCACTTAGATGGGCGCGAGTGACGCCAAGGTCATGAATATTTAGCAAGTGGGTGTGTACTGGGCGAAAATACTGAACAGTGGGCGTGTGAAAGAAAAAAACAAAGTACTTGCTTTGTGATGGGCGATTTGTCATGGAAAACTACAGGCGCGAGAGCAACTTACAATTTAAAATTGGCTGCAATACCGGTAAACGATCACCGGTAAGATCAAAAACAGTCGAAAATATATATATAGGGATACCAAATTATATTTTACCGCAACTGGATGACTAGTAAGGGAGAGAAATAACCGTAAGGAACAGAATTTATAGGCAGTTTCCCGTAGTTGTCCTTTAAGCAGTTTTATTTCTCTTTCTACCTTACAACTGTATGCATTATTTGTACTTGATTCCACTGTTATCTGTAAACAAGTAACTGGAATGATAGTGTGTTTTCTTTTGTCATCATTCTGTCTGTATTGCCTGATGAGTGGCTAATTCCCTGTCTGACAATCCTTAGTCTTACATGACACTTTTCCAACTGTTATTGCTATTCCAAGTTACTCACAAGAAGGCAACATCAGGGCAGTGACACAGCTAGTATCCTACACTCTTCACTACCTCATACTCTAATACCAACCTTGCCCTTCATGGCAAATCAACCCAAGATAGATCACTTTCCTCGTATGTGTGTTGAGTCATGACTTCATATACTACTTTTGCACAATTATATACAGTGTCATTGTAGGGCTGCCACAATTCCTGCTGCCAAAGTGGGATTTTTGTATGAAAATGTGAGATTTTGTAGGACAAACCACACCTACAGCCAGTGCAAATGACTGGACTTCAGTTTACTGCTAAAATAAAAGCTCATTTTGTTTTAGAATTTGATTTATTTATGCTGTTTCATATAATATTTGCATATTATTTTATTATTTTTTTATTTTACATTTGTTGACTGGGCTAGTCCAGCTGGATACATGTCCATTTTCAGTGGCGGCCTGGGGAGAAAAGCTCTACAAATTATTACAACAACATAAAAGGTCAAGACAAAGACATTAACAGTAGAATTTGGTACATAAGAAGTTTTAAAAAATATTACAAGCCTAAGATTATATATTTTATATTTCAGTAGGGAAAGAAAAATGTATCTAAGAATAGATGAACAAGACTAAGACATTTGCATTAGAAATGGTGCATTACAAATCTTTATAACATATTTCAAGCCTAGGATTTTATATTATGTATTCTATTAGGGAAAGAAAACAATGTAAGACTAAACTAGATACAACTATTTGTTTATATTAATAGGTACTAAGGTCACACACAAACCCAAGAAAGAAAACACTAGAGATCAATAGAGTATAGAAGATCAACATACGAGGATGCATTTATAGTGTTCTGTATCACCGAAGTTGTGATCTTATATGAAGGTGGTTGATCATTCCACAGTATATACATATTTACATGAGACAAAATCCTAAGAAAGGTTAAGCTCACTAGTAATTAGTGAGTAAACACCAGATCATGATCATGAGAGACTAGGAATCGTGGGAGTCTAGTTAATGGTCTGGTGCTTAGTCTGGGTTAACACGTGATTTAAGGTAGGGTTTAAGCTTGCTTTTAAATAAGCTGACAGAGGATATTGAGGTTAGCTGGCTTGGGAGGATGTTCCAGGCTTTACCTACTGTATTGGAGAACAAGGTGTCACCAGCTGAGTTGTTGGATTTTGATATTTGTACAAGTAGTTTATTAGATGAGCATAAGGTCTTGAGATTGTTCTAGGGGATGACTAGGGAAGAAAGTATGGGTGTATTTTGAGGTAAATACAGGATCTTATGGGCTACTATTGGTTGATTTAAAAAGTATTAGATTTGGCAACTCTAACCATCCTAGCTGATTCAGGTTGATACAGTTATGAATTCTATAGGAGGACCCAGCTGCAAATCTGGCAATATTGTTGTAGGAGGATGAAAGTTTACTCAGATTACTTCTACATATTTTGGTATAGATAGGGGAGGCATAGAGCAGGGTAGAGATAAGGTGGGTGCGAGCAATGGTAACCCTGGCTGGAGGTGTTAGAAAGGATTTGATTCTATAGAGGAAACCTAGTTTCTTGTTTACTGTTTTTATGGTGTTATTAATGTGAGGTTCAAAAGACAAGTTATTATCTATTAGTACTCCAAGTACTTTGGTGGTTGGCTCAGGAGATACTATAGTTCTGTTATTTGAAGTAATAGTAAAGTTAAGTGGGGAGGTTCTCCAGGTGGGGGTAAATAGTAGCATTAGTTTTTTGGGTTAAGGATAAGACGTCTTTGTAGGAGCCAGTTTTCAACTGTACTAAAGGTCTTTTGGGTTAGTGACTGAAGTTCTGACTGCGAAGTAGCAGAGCATACGAGTGTGGAGTCGTCAGCGTATTGGATACAGTCGGCTTGTGGAATTACAGAATGGAGGTCATTTGTAAAGATGGAGAAGCGTAATGGACCCAATATAGATTCTTGCGGGACCCCTAGGGCAACTGGTAGGTGGGAAGATGAAGTATTTTCCCATAGTACAGCCTGTTGCCTATTATGTAGGTATGATTGGAACCACTGTATAGTATGGGTTTCCAATGACAGGTTTTTGAGTGTGTCTATAAGCAGGTGGTGGTTAACCATGTCAAATGCTTTAGACAGGTCAATAAATAGAGCTGAGGATACAGTATCATTATTACGATTACTGTTAATATGGTTAGTGAAGGATAAGAGAGCAGAGGTGGTGCTATGAAATGGTCTAAAGCCATGTTGACAGGGTGCTAATAAATTGTGATCAAGTAGGCAGGTTAACAGTTGTAGGTGAATACATTTTTCCATTATTTTTGCCAAAGGAGATAGAATAGCTATGGGCCTGTAATTGGACAACTCCTTGGAGTTACCACCTTTATGCAGGGGAATAATGCAAGAGACTTTCCAGATTAGGGGAATAGTTCCTTCAGAAATAGTTCTGTTAATGAGGGTGGATATGGGGTAGGCTATGACTTTAGCAGCTATTTTCAGGTATTCTGCAGGTAATAGATCATCAGAGAGTGTAGTGGGTTTCAGTTTCTGTATGAGGTTACAGATGAGTGAAGTGGGCACTGGCAGAAAATGAAATTGAGGAGGATTATTGGTAGAGGTTGCGGCAGAGCATGGGGTGCTAGGGGATAGCTGGTTGGCTAGGGATTGTATAGTTTCAGGGAAAAAAGTATTAAATGAGTCGGCTGTTTGGATGGGATTGTTGTGATCAGAGCCAGCGGGAGAGGGAGTACTTGAGCGTCCAGGGTGTAGGAGGTTATTGATACCTCGCCAGAATTTTTGGGGATTATTTTGGTGGGTTTGTTGAAGCTGGTAGTAGTAGTTTCTTTTATTGGCTAATATGGCTTTTTTGTTTCATTTCTTAGCTGTTTGAATTGCAGGTGTTCTGAGGGGCTTTTGTTGAGCGCCATTTGGCCCATAGTTTATTTCTTTGGAGGATTTTCTGTTTGGTAGTTTTGGTGAGCCATGGTGCTGGTTTGGTTCTAATTCTAACTTTGTGTAATGGGGCATGGCTAACTCTAAATGTCTATCCATTTTAGACAAAGTATTTCACAGCATTACCTATTGGGAGGTATTTCACAGGCGCCTAGTTCAGCTTGAAAGTGAGCAGGGATAAAATTTTTGTTAGTGTGAATAGTTCTACATTTGGTTGAGTTTGGGACCTCTGTTTTTGTTCTGATTAGATAGGTAAGCAAGTGGTCACTTATGTCCTCAGGGAGGGTGCCTGTTTTATAGTTTAGTTGGGGAGTATTACTGAATAATAAAGACACTATAATGGATTTATGCATGTACTGAAAGAAATGTAGAAACATTTATGTCCTAAAATTCTCATCAATTTCTTGCGGGATCATTAAAGTATTTCTGATTCTGATATCTGACATTTTTGATGTTTTTTAACAGGACACAACTGCCCATGCACTGGCTGTCCTGAATAAAGTGGGACATGTGGTGACCCTGTGTTACTGACATTACTGAAGATATGCAGCACACGTTGGAAATCTGTTCTCTAAAATAATGCTGGTCAGTGCTGCAATATAGCAAAAGCAATGCCTTTCGGCTTTTCCTGGTTAGGGGTCACCACAGTGAAACTCCAGTCCGCTAATAATTGGCAGTGGATTTTTACGGTGCCAAGTTGCCAGCCCGACACCCATCCTTCAAAGAAGGCACTCCCATTCAAGCACGCACCTACTTGCATGTCTTTAAACATCACTTGACCACGGGGAGGACATGCAGACTCCACACAGAAGGCACTCCAGCCGGGAATCGAACAGGAGAACCTCTTGCTGTGAGGCGACATTGTTAACCGCTGCACCACAGTGCTGCAATATAACCGTTACTTAATACTGTACTACCTGTCATTCTGTCTAGATCAGAACTTCTCTTTTCAATACAAGGGTTACGTTCTCACTTTGTTATAGGGGATGTTAAACATGAGGGTCCATCTGTCTTTTGACTGGATTACTGAGATTATACAACATTATATTCTTTAATCAAGTGTCAATAACTGCATAAATAAATAATAAATGTACTTCAAACAGTGCAGCTCTAATACACATGCTACTCCTGATCATACTATGTCATGCTTTTCTTCCTTTTGATTGTCGCTCTCTGCTACAAAACAATTGTCATGTGCTTTGTCAGCTTGTAAGCTTTGTCTAGCACTTTTTTTATTTTTTTGGTTTTGCCTAATATATCTTTATTTCCAGTTTGATTACCGGGGAAGTCTACTGGGCCCAGAGAGCCTGTTTTCAGTGGAGGCCCAGGGAGAAAACCTCCATGAAACAGATTACAGTAAAGATAGCAGTCCAATAAAAATAAAAGTACAAGTCCAAATGTGGGGTGTCAGTGTAATAAAGTTGTGAACCCCCCATATTATTTATTAGCTATCCAGACCACTATATATCCATTTCTAAGCCATTTGTTCTTGTTTTGGCATTATGAAAAGGACACCGTACACTATCACATGCTAACCAACAGTTTTCAGCCTCAGCTGTGTAGCCCCCCCTGTATTTCTAGGGTGTCTACCACAGAGACACCTTTAAGTGAACTGTGAGTGTTACTCCAGTAAAGTGATTTACATATTTGTGTGGCATCCTGGGACTCTGCTACAATCAAATTAAGTAATTCCTGTCAAAGAGAAGGGGGAAGAAATAGCCAGGGAATTTGTTATGGCTAGGCTTGTATAGGCCCTAGGGCTGATAGCCTAGTACCAACCTATGAGAACAGTTAGCTGTACTTTGAGATCTCTTAAATCTCAAAGTTCTGCATGTCTACTGTTGTGAGTGTCTAGATATGCTACGTGAAGCAACATCATGTCAGCTCCTTTTACACATACCCTCATCCACTGAATTCTTCCCTCTCTGCTGGGAAAAATCCAATACTTTGAACACATCTCTTAAAGGTATCATCAGTTTTACTTTATAACCCTTCTGTATGCTCTCCAGGCACATCCACCATGTAATGGCAGTCTGTTTGCTACCCACAGTAGTTGGCTTAATTTCCCATTAATGGTGCTGCAATATAGCACAAGAGAGCTATAAACTCCTGAATCTGCCACCCTTCAGATGATATGTTAAACTGAGGTCCCATTTGCCAAAGAGGTGTTAGCTCAGATGGATGCAAGGATCTTGTGTGTTTGTTGAAAATAGCAGTGGAAATTTAATGCTCAGCTGCAGTAACTACACTGTTTTGAATGTATGTAGTTTGAACTATGTTTCGACTTTCTGTATGAGTGGTGGTGAAATCTGTACATTAACATTTTCTGTTGGTGAGACCATGTATTTGTACAACATATACTACGCAAATTTGGGTACAGCAGATTTTGCTCAGCTTGTAGGTTTCATTTTCAGTTACTTTTGGGTCCAGTTTAATCAAAATCAATAGTGTGTGTGTGTGTGTGTGTGTGTGTATATATGTGTGTGTGTATGTGTGTATATATATATATATATATATATATATATATATATATATCCATACATGTGAATATTACATAGTGTGGAAGTTCTTGCCATATGATATGTCAAATTGTCACTAAATTGAACGGACATAAATGTAAATACCATTGATGTAAATAGAGCATTTTGTACATAATCTAAATAATAATGCTTCGTTAAAATAGACCAATATATTTTTGTAGTAGATAGAAAGGTTTAGTTAATGAACATTTATTCTATTACAGGTGGGCTTTGGGCCTGTTAGAGAAGCTGGTATCTTAATGATGTGGGAGTTTGGGCATGGAATTTTGGTTTGTAGGAGTGTGCTACAAAAAACAAGACCTTCCAGAATACTCCAAGGAAGTTTAGATGTCTTTGATTAGGAAGTCAAAAAAGAAGAAAGATGATGAAAAGCACCTTTAGATTGTGACAAAACTGGTTTGAGAGACTTTTTTGTGGACTAATAGAAATAGCCCTTTGTGTAGTTCTATTGCTTCAATGTATACAGAGTCTTCAGTATTTTATTTCTCTTCAATAAAGATTTGTTACTTTATGGAACAGTGGTCTCTGTTGCAGTATTTAACGCCAATATGAGTGTGTGTGTGGTAACCACCCAACTTCTACATCTGTGTAACTGTTCTGTTTATAATCTTTGCAACTGTCAGAAATTTTTAAGAGAGTAAATTCATGCTAACTCTAACAGGGAAAAATACAGGGATAACTCCCTCCCCCAACAGTGGTATCCACAATCCTTCATAGTGGTCCAGCAGTTGTAGCAGAATTTATAAGATGTAATGAGCTTTTACTCATGAAAAGTATAATCTCAACTAAATGTTTCCTGCTGAAAACCATCCGCCATCACTAACTAGATCAATCTAAAAATTAAAATTGCCACTGAAGTGGTGAAGACAGATAAATCCTTAACTACAGCCCAGCTGCCCTGCTCAAGTGGCATAAAGGGATAAAGCCCTAACCATGGCTCAGCTCACCTGTGTTTGATTAGTGGCTTGGGTGACGGAGAGCAGCAGGGAGGGATGAGAATGTCCATCCTGGGAGTGAGGGTGCTTATTGATGATGCTTCATAAGGTGAGGTTTAGTCAATACAGGAGAGTTGTCCTCAAATATAGTCAATGAGCATGTGGATGGGGAAAGGGAAAGCAGGTAGGGCTTATAAAAAGAAACTCCCCAGGAAGGAAGCACAGATGGCAGAGCTCCCAGGGTACCTTTAGGATCCATGCCTGTATCCACAAAATCAAATAAATGGCCAGCACTTCATGGAGAGAGCAAAAATACCTATGTTAAAGGTTAAAAGACAGACCGTTTCGGCCCAAAACAGGCCTTTAGCAATGTAAAAATAAAACAGAAGCAACTCTCTTTTAAACCATTAAGGCACCTAAAGAACCAATAGGAAGAAACATAAATAATTAGATCAGACAGTCACCTAAAGGTACAAGAATATATCATCACAATTGAACAGCCCTGTTAGCACCAAAAACAGTAAAAATATAAATGAAAACAATAATAAATATAGACAAAAATGCATTAATCAGTGCAAGTTATAAATGTTCATCTAAACCTGGTGAAAATAATCTACCAAGTCTAATTATCCAAGCTTTTTCCTTTCCATTTAATAGCTCATGCCATCTGGTTTTAATACATTTCTGTCCACCCACTCTGTCGATAGTCATTTTCTTTTTTCGGCTGTTCCCGTTGGGGGTCGCCTCGCCACAGCGGATCATCTGTTTCCATTTCTTCCTGTCCTCTGCATCTTGCTCTGTCACACCAGTCACCTGCATGTCCTCTCTCACCACATCCATAAACCTTATCTTAGGCCTTCCTCTTTTCCTGTTACCTGGTAGCTTCATCCTTAGCATCTTTTTTCGAATATACTCAGCATCCCTCCTCAGCACATGTCCAAACCAACGTAATTTTGCCTCTCTGGCTTTGTCTCCAAACCTTCCAACCTGGGCTGACCCTCTAATATACTTATTCCTCTAATATACCTATTCCTAATCTTGTCCACCCTTGTCACACCCAGTGCAAATCTTAACATCTTTAACTCTGTCACATCCAGTTCAAACTCCTGCCTTTTTGTCAGTGGCACTGTCTCCAACCCATATAACATAGCTGGTCTCACTACCCTCTTATAGACCTACCCTTTCACTCTTACCGGTACTCGTCTGTCACAAATCACTCCTGACACTCTTCTCCACCCACTCCATCCTGCCTGTACTCTCTTCTTCATCTCTCTTCCACACTCACCATTACTCTGAACTATTGATCCCAAGTATTTAAACTCATCCACCTTCGCCACCTCTACTCCTTGCATTCTCACCATTCCTCTATCCTCCCTCTCATTCACGCACATATATTCTGTCTTAGTCCTGCTGACCTTCATTCCTCTTCTCTCTAGAGCATATCTCCATCTCTCCAGGGGGTCTCCTCCACCTGTTCTGTACTCTCACTACAGATGACAATGTCTTCTTCAAACATCATAGTCCACGGGGACTCCTGTCTGATCTCATCTGTCAACCTGTCCATCACCATTGCAAATAAGAAAGGGTTCAGAGCTGATCCTTGATGTAACCCCACCTCCACCTTAAACGCATCCGTCACTCCCACCGCAGACCTCACCGCTGTCACACTACCCTCATACATATCCTGTATCACTCTTATATACTTCTCTGACACTCTCGACCTCCTCATACAATACCACAACTCCTCTCTAGGCACCCTGTCATATGCTTTCTCTAAGTCTACAAAAACACAATGCAACTCCTTCTGACCTTGTCTGAACTTCTCCATCAACACTCTCAGAGCAAACATCGCATCTGTAGTGCTCTTTCCGGCATAAAACCATACTGCTGATCACTAATCAAGTCCCTTCTTAACCTAGCTTCCACTACTCTTTCCCATAACTTCATGCTGTGACTGATCAGTTTAATCCCTCTGTAGTTACTACAGCTCTGCACATCACCCTTATTCTCAAAAATCGGTACCAAAACACTTTTTCTCCATTCCTCAGGCATCCTCTCACTTTCCAAGATTTCATTAAACAATCTGGTTAAAAACTCCACTGCCATTTCACCTAAACACCTCCATGCTTCCACAGGTATGTCATCTGGACCAACAGCCTTTCCATTCTTCATCTTCTTCATAGCTATCCTTACTTCCTCCTTGCTCATCCATTGTACTTCATGATTCACCATCCCCACATAATCCAACCTTCTCTCCCTCTCATTCTCTTCATTCATCAACCCCTCGAAGTACTCTTTCCATCTCCTCAACACACTCTCGCTTGTGAGTATGTTTCCCTCATTATCCTTTATCACCTTTACCTGCTGCACATCTTTCCTAGCTCGGTCCCTCTGTCTAGCCAATTGGTACAGGTCCTTTTCTCCCTCCTTAGTGTCTAACCTTTCATACAACTCTTCATATGCCTTAGCCTTTTCCCCCTCTCTCTTTGCCATGCACCTCATCTCCTTATACTCCTGTCTACTTTCTTCATCTTTCTGACAATCCCACTTCTTCTTTGCCAACCTCTTTCTCTGTATACTCTCCTGGAATACAGACCAATTACAGACCGCCAAATAGATGATCCAGTCACTACTACAGTTGGTCATAACCTTAATTTCAAAAACATTCTGTGTGTTCTTCCTACTAAATTCCTTGGTTTTAACCACGTTTAGACAAACTGCAGTGTCCACAAGGGAAGCACCCCATCAGTGTTGTGCCGTCAAGTGTACGTTGAATTTTGAATTAGACAAGGGGTGTCACTTATAAAAAAATTAAAGTATCCCCTAGGGTAATTCCCTTATGGAATGAAAAGGCACATCTATCATCCAATATTTGTCCAAGATGTTCATCTGCTAACAAAATGTCCCGTTGCCTCTGTATGAGATTAACAAAACGGTGGGTATTTCTGCCAAAAGTAGTTATGAACCTAGCCTTGTTGTCAGTCTTGGGGCCATGGTGTTGGTAAATAAACAAATTTCATCTAGGTATCTTACCAACCTCATCCTTAGCTTGTAAAATATGACTTAGAGTATCCCCGTTGTATGAACCTGGCCGTAAGGTCAACATTATAGTGTATAAGATCTTCTTCCTTTGAACATATTCGCCTAATGTGCATGTATTGTTATTTAGGGATATTTCTGATATGTCTTGGATGACAGCTGGATGCATGTAATAAAGAATTGGAGTGGAAAGGTTTTCTATATACTGAACTCATGAGGTACCATCCTCCTGCTTGCTCACTAAAACATCAAGGAAGGAAATAGACTTCCTATCAAAATTAAGTGTAAAATGGATCCCCCATTTGTTTTCATTCAAATACTGAACAAATTCCTCCAAATATAGAATGTCAATAACATTACAGAACATGTTACAACTTTTGGAACCCAAATCAGTGCAAACAATGTCATAAGTATTTCATCAGTTGTAATATCTGAACTTGAATATGGTGCATTGAATAAAGGCCTTAATTTTATTCCCAGTTTTTTGGTTTTTGAAAATAATTTCATAGATGATTTAATGTCTTTTTGCAGGGTGCTTAACCTGAAATTATTTTTCAGGGATACAGATGGGAACAAGGGGCCAAAGTTTCAAGTTTCATCCATCGACTTTTATGCCACCTATGAACAAACACATTGAAATCTTTCAAAAATGTGTACTCAGAGCTTCATTTTAGTGGTGATTTACAGGATGTTTTATTACCTAACAATTTAAATCTGCAGTAAATGGCAACGTGGAAAAATTTTTCAAAATAACAAAGAATTGGTGATCATTCAGGCAGACAAAGGTGGTTCCATAGTAGATATGGATTGGTCCAAATATGTGGCAGAGGCCAATAGACAACTTCACGATGGGAGATTTTATATGACTATGCCCATTGATCCTACTCAATGGTTTAAAGTTGAAATTGATAATTTTCTTGATATAGCTGTAAACGAGGTTATTATCAACGATAAAACCTGTTTTTATCTCCAGGTCAAAGAGCCAGTCCCACAATTTTTGTATTTACTCCCCAAGGTACATAAAAAATTCTAACAATCCACTGGGACATCCAATTGTTTCAGGAAGAGGTTCATTGACTGAGCCCATTTCTGTATATCTTACTAAATATCTTAAACCTTTATTACTAGCTGTGAGAGCTAGAATTAAAGATACTACAGAATTTTTGAATATTATCTCTGATTAACAATTGGATGAAGGCTGGCTTCTTTGTACCTTGAATGTAACTTCTTTATATACCAGCATCCCTCATTGGGCGGGTTTGATGTCCTTGGAATTCTGGCCGAACGAACTAGCTGTATATACTCCTGGGTTCAATACCTTCTTATTTTGTCTAACAGAGCAGGTATTGACTAAAAATGTTTTTTTACTTCAATGGTGATTTTTACTTGCAAATAAAGGATACAACTATGGGGGCCTCTTTTGCCCCCATCTATGCTGACCTTTTCATGGGGTATTTTGAACACATTATGATTTATGACAGGGTTCATAATATCTATATTGAAGAAATTGACATTTGGAGGTGGTTCTTGGATGGGCTGCTGGATGATTTGGAAATCTGACATTCTATATTTGGAGGAATTTGTTCAATATTTGAATGAAAACAAATGGACGAGTCATTTTACACTTAATTTTGTTAGGAAGTCTATTCCTTCCTTGATGTTTTAGTGAACAAGCAGGAGGATGGTACCCTCATGAGTTTGGTATATAGAAAACCTTTCCACTCCAATTCTTTATTACATGCATCCAGCTGTCATCCAAGTCATATTATCAGAAATCTCCCTAAATCACAGTACATGCACATTAGATGAATATGTTCAAAGGAAGAAGATCTTGTACACTATAATGTTGACCTTACAGACAGGTTCATAGAAGAGGGATACTCTCTAACTCGTCTATTACAAGTTAAGGATGAGGTTGATAAGATACCTAAATGAAATTTGTTGATTTACCAACACCATGGCCCCAAGACTGACAACAAGGCTAGGTTCATAACTACTTTTGGCAGAAATACCCACCGTTTTGTTAATCTCATACAGAGGCATCAGGACATTTTGTTAGAGGATGAACATCTTGGACAAATATTGGATGATAGATGCGCCTTTTCTTTCTGTATGGGGATTAGCCTAGGGTGACACTTTAGTTTTTATAAGTGACACCCCCGGTCTAATATCAAAATCCAACGTACACTTGATAGCACAACATTGATGGGGTGCTTCCCGTGACACTGCAGTTTGTGTAAACATGTGGTTAAAACCAAGGAATTTAGTAGTAAGAACACATCGAAGGTTTTTGAAATTAAGGTTATGACCAACTGCAATAGTGACTGGGTCATCTGTTTGGCGGTCTGTAACTGTTCTGCATTCTATATTGGGGGTGGGAGGCTGGCATAATGGTTAAGGTGTTTACCTTAAAGACACAAGGCACAGGATTTGATTCTCACATAGGGTAACTGGCTAGGCTTAAAAATGGCCCACAAGGGCAGTTAGCCTACTACTAACCTATGAACAAACATCTAGGCCTATGGAGCATTTCTCCCCGGGCCTCCGCTGAAAACAGGCTCTGTGGAACCTAGTCGGACATTCCCGGTCAACAAATGTAAAATAAAAAATAAAATAAAAAAATAAAATAAATAAATAAATTGTTCATTTCAGAACATTTCAGTAATATGAGAAATAAAGTCCTTACTAATGCTCGTTATAAACACACTCTGGTTCATAATCAAGCCAGCTTTAGGTTTATTATTATTGACAGAGTGGGTGGACAGAAATTTATTAAAACCAGATGGCATGAGCTATTAAATAAAAAGGAAAAAGCTTGGATAATTAGACTTGGATTATTTCCACCAGGTTTAAATAACTTGCACTGATTAATGCGTCATTTATGTTTACATCTATGATTGTTTTTATTTATATTTTTACTATTTTTGGTGCTAACAGGGCTGTTCAATTGTGATTATATATTCTTACATCTTTAGGTGATTGTCTGATCTAAAGAATTATTTATGTTTCTTCCTATTGGTTCTTTAGGTGCCTTAATTGTTTAAAAGAGAGTTGCTTCTGTTTTATTTTTACATTGATAAAGGCCTGTTTTAGGCCGAAACCGGTCTCTTTTAACCTTTAATATAGGTGTTTTTAGTGCTGGCCATTTTTTTGATGTTCGGGTGAAGAGTTTGCTTACATTTCATCTATCCACAAAATGCCAGAAAACTCTAGGGATAGGAAGATGGCTGGTAGATTCAGCATAGAGGTGGAGCACTGGGGGCTGGGCCAGTACCATGAGGTCTGGGGGACCAAAAACAATGAAAGCATCACATAGAGAATTATAGCACACTGTTGAGACAAAGCTAAATTATTTTTTTTATATTTTATCAGACAATGTCATAGACTGTAGAAAAGGAACAATATTGTTTGTAAATGAGCTGACAGGTCTGAGGTACTACCCATTATGAATGATGTAAACTACTTTGCAACACTCTTAAACTTGACAGTACTTACTCAGTTTTCAAGGGCATTCTAACCTAAATTCCGCCATAGCTTCAATCAAAAATATCCTTGCAATGATATTTCAGAATAAGACCCTCTGACAACCTCACTTTTATATTATTTTGTACAGCCTAATACCTTTACAAAAAGTAGACAAATGGATCTCACTGATAGGACCCAGGAGTTCAAAATAGGTGAGGTCACCTCCACCAAGAGGCCAGTCATTAGTGGATTCCTCCAGGACTATGTACTGAGTCTGCTCCTTTTTTGCATCTGTTTCTCTGAAATGGAAGCAAATAATGATGGTTTATGGCTGCTTAAGTTTGCAAATTATTGCAGGTTGCGCCCCTGTACTCTACCCTTATCAGACCAATCGTAGAGTACAGTGCTCCCTCTGGTAGGTACCTGGCCAGGAATATGCAGCATCTAGCGTTACCTAAGAGGTTCCTTACAAAAAGAATACAAGGCATAACAAACCTGCCTTATGCACCACACCTTAAAGCCCTTTCTCTCTACTCTGTCTCCTACAGATTAATGAGGGGTGATCTATGCTTGACTTGCAAGGCATCTGCAAACCACACACCTATGAACCTCCTACATATTTGTAAGTAAAAGAGTACCTGAAATACAGGGTCTAGGGACCTGAATCTTGTCTGTGACTTAAACAGAACATGCTGGAAAGACAGAGATGTGTCTCGCAGAGCCTGTAATGGAAAAGGCTTCCCATCCATGTGAAGCTGAGTTCATCTTTTACCCAGTTTAAGTGCAACATAGACCAGTGAATGGGGAATAGGCAATTTACACCGGGCCTGGCACTCGTGTCCCTTATGGATACAGGGAGCTTATAAATGCCGGGCACTCATGCCCCTTATGGACAGAGGTATCTTATAAATGCCTGGCTCTGAATGTCCTAGTCGGATACGGGACACTGTTATTCTTTTGGGAAAACTTGAGTAGTCCTAGAAATGCCCCTCTTGTTATCAGCCTAGTAACAATCTATGAATCTCAAATATGTGCATGCCTCTCAGAGTGCATACAATATGCCTGTTTTGATATTGCAATTGAAAATGACAGACAATAATAATTTTTAATAGAAAAGAGCATGTTGTTCCTCATGTCATAAGAGCACCTAAATGAAATGATTCTCATACATACACGGATCAATTATTATATCTGATTTCTCCGAAAAATATATCAAGACCCTCAGATACCAAAGGCTTTTAGCTGGTTGCTCAAGCTGTAAGACACACACACACACACACACACACACACACACACACACACACACACACACACACATACACACACCTTCTTGTAAGATAGTTTACTACCCATGACACTAATTGAGGGTGGGAGGGGTCATACACTCTGACTAAAAAAAAATTGTATTCAGAAGACATTTTTGCATCTGATGAAATGATAAACCAGTGAAATATTATTCAGACCACTGTTTACTGAGAGTACTGAACCAAGCTTCACCATAGCACCCCAATAAAAATCAAATGTAATGTAAAATGTCAAACCTTGCAGCAAAGGCACACAAACTAAAGCCCCAAGGAACCTTCACTGAAAGGCTATCCAGTGATGGCAAACCTTTTGTGCCAGGAGGTTTTGACACACCAAACTCAAGTTAATTCAATGCACTTCACATGAACAATGAATGCAAAAACAGTGTATTTGGTAACTCGGGAGTTGGTGATCGCTGCCGCGTCATCCAAAACATCATTGCGCGTCATCCTTGACAAGTTTGTCATAGGTTCTCCATCACGGAGCTATACATTTGTCTCTCTTTGAAATTTCATTGCAAATCATTTAGCCACTTTGTTTGACATGCATTGTCGCCACTGTAAAAAGCAATATCAATAATCATGCAAAGGTGATCATGTAACTGCCTTCAGCTTTTATACATTACTTGACATGAAAAATTATACCCACATTCTCTACAGTTTTAATGTCTACTTGAGAAGAAAATGGAAGCCATCATCCTGTCTCAATGTTAATGGCCACAGAAATGTAATAAAAATAAATAAATACAAAGTGTATTTGTGCTGTAGATAATGTATATTGTTTCCACTGCCCATAAATCAATCTTGTTTTCTGCTATTAAAAGTGAAAGCACACCCAGTTACAGCAATGGACTTCAAGTTAAATCTTTGATACACTACGCTTGGTTCATAGCTTCTTCCAAGCCAAAGCACTGGTCACTTTAATGAGAACTGTATTTGCCTGCCATGTCCTTTCTTTTACTGTTTGCATCCCATAATATGGGACACCACATACCTCTAACAATATGGAACATACAAGCAAAATACAGAACATTTACTCAGTTCATCTAGGAAGCTCACTGCACGGTAAATAAAATAACTATTTTCACATACTTACAACACATTATTCTGAAATCATACAATTCAGCATTTGCAGTGGCTATTGGGTACATTCAAATATAGGACAGAATCTTTCAGTGTGTAACACTATGGAAAATGGAAGTTTCAACACTCAAATTCATATGCTGTAGAACATCACTCTAATTAGGTAAAGCTGAAAGCCATTCTACCTAATGATCCTCCTACAAGCAGCCATTTTTGGATGCCAACTGTGATTGCCAAAAGCAGTACAAAAAAAAATCCAGCAATATATTTAATGTTACTGCTTCAGCAATGAAGGTGCAGCTACACGCAGCCTACCATAGCACTCAAACTATAAGGTCAAGAATCGGGGCAAACCCAAAAAACAAGGGCAGACAAAGGCTCAAAATCAGGAGTAGATTTTAAATATTGGTCTTGTATATTTAATGACTAATATAATGGATAACAGGTTTTGCCTTCCAAGCATTTCCTAAAGGGTACAAAGTCTGGAACTCATACGTTTGTCATTTAGTGACTGCAGTGCACCAAAATTAACCATAAGCCACACATTTTACAAGGAAAATTTCATAAATATGAGAGGAAAATCTAGGTCCGTTGAGAACTACATCCTCTACACATACACACATAACCATCATTTACAACCATGTATATGACTATGTACCTGAGATATCATCTGAAGATGAAATAAATGAATAACTGCATCGTAACTCACTGCTTTAAGAACCATACAGTGTCACCCACTGCAACACTATCTGCCCTTTCAACGTCTTCGCTCAGGAATCAGAAACAAAAACTCAAAATCCAGAACAGATTTTAACTATTTATTTTGTGCAAGTAGCAAGCTTTCAGAATAACAAGCTTTGCATTAGCAAACATTTTCTGAAGGATATGAAAACTGAATCTCATATGTCTGTTGTTGTGAATTGCAGTCATTAAATAACAACTTGCTAGAAAGCCACAAATACAGCAAGGAACAGATTAAAATACCAATCAATTTATTTGCCCTAGAATTCTGGACAAAGCCAAACATAATGGGGGTATAGATTTAAATTATAATTTTATGCGTTAATCAGAAAACACACACTTTACTACAGGACACAGTTCATTAACAGCTCATAGCCTTAAGTGCCTGACAACTCTAATACAAAGGTTATAAAACAACAGGTGTTGCTTGGACATGCATTTTCTGCACAATAAGAACTACAAAAAATCAAATGACTGGCATTATTGACTGATTACATCTTTGCCATTTACCAGAAAAGGAAAATAAAAGTTGATAAGGGCATGGGCATAAATGTGAGGCAAAAAGATTTAAGAAACAGACTACTGTAGTTTGATTAATAATTAAACAGTTGGCAAGCACCACCTCTAACCTTCCACTCTACACCATCCAAGTAATATATGCATTTCTGCAGATGTCAGCTTAGTATCACAAGGGGAAAAAAACAGTGCAGCAGTTATTAGAAAACCAAAGAAAGGTAGACTAAAAGCAGTTCATAACTGCAGTGTTGAGGAATCTGGTCGGTTACAGGACCCATTTTTAACACCTCACTAAAATACAGATAATGTAACTAAGCTACATAAAAAAGGATATGTGAATAACAGAACACCATTTGATAATGCAAGCCATGTATCTTAGGTGGAGATTTGCAATAAAACGTTAATTAACCAAGACAATAGTGAATATATAATTCAAGGACCTTGTACTACTCGCAAAGGGTATGAAGTCTGAAACTCAAATGTCTGTTAATAAGATAGGTGAAGGTTAATGAAGACGGGTGAAGGCTGCCAGGCTAACCAGATAGAATTTTGTAGATAATTCTGTCATTTGTAAATATTAATGTAAGCCACAGGCTGGTTCTCTTAGATGTGAAAAGACTGCATTGGATATTGAACTGAAAAAATGTAACAACAATGCACTCTGCTGTAAGAAAGCTAAGTCAAGCATTTCATGACTGTCTTTGATGTTAAAATTCAGAGCCGCTATGTCTAGAGGGAGGCATCCTGCCTATTGTTTTAAGGCCAGAGTTAATGGCCATAATTTGCATGCATAAATGTCCTTTATGGCTTTGCTTCCTGACCAAGAATAATAAAGAATGTAGCCTGTTAGCCTGGGAACCTCAGGAAAGTGTGAAGAATGATGCAATGTGAATCAAGACTGTGATATAAATTTAAACAGAGAATCAGAGAACATTAAACATTTTTGTCTTGACCATCCAACTCCTCAGCACTCTGCCTGTGTGCTATATATACATTTTTTAGAACGCTGTTTTCTCTTAGAAATAGCTAGAAACTAGGAAGATTAGACTTAAGTGTTTTTCTGTGATGTTAGAACTGTACTACTGTATTATTTTAAGTATTTATCTGTGATTTCTAAACTCTTGACCAGCACTGTGTAGTAAGAAGTATTATCTTGTGTTTTTATTATTATTAAATATTTTTAAACCTTTCAACTGTGGCTGTTTTGTATAGAGATAATTTAAGCTCTTAAAGAGTACTTGCATGTGTTTGTTAGAACTGTACAAAGCCACTCCAATAGCTTTAGCCCTGGGCTTACATGTACCAATTGGATAATAATATTGCATAGTAATAATTAGACACCCTTTTAAGGGCCTTTGGGTAGCTGATAATTATTAGCTGGGTGGCAGTGATTTCTACCATATAGTCTGGGTAAAAGGGGCACAGCTGGAGAACCTGTGCCAGCCTTCCCCCAGGAGTGCATGTGTGGTTGCATAAAGTCTTATCTCAAAGTGTGTGTTTGTCAGCTACTTGGGCAGGGACACAAAGCACTGGTTGGACAGAGAGGGTGCTGGAGATTTTAGCTTGCCCAGCTGACTGAGTTCTGGACACTATAGCTGTGCCAGTGGGGCGTCTTATTGGGGACCTGGAGAGAAAGGGGGAAACCAGACCCAGACTGACTGTGATCTCTGTGTGCTCTTAAGGGAAATTGTACTTTACTATGTGTATATTTGTTATCCTTCCTCTGTACGGACACCCCTCACTGGTGTTAGTGGTGAGGATTGTGGCTCCTTGACTGCTGGGCCAGTGCAGAGGTATCGCATCTTTCATTATTTTGTAACTTCAGCCTTTAATGATTTGCCACTAATTTTCCAAAAAAATACAATTTCATGAAGAATGGAAAAAATCTCGACCTTCTGCGAAAATTTATCCAGTTGATAGGTAAGACTTCCCTCAATATGTTTTGTTGTTTAAAATGGTTCTTACTTTGCTTTTCTTTGATTTTTGTTATGACATTACTACATCATTTTTTTAAGTTCTTTGTTGCCCTTGTAGCCAGAGCCATGACTGAAGAAGTTACTTGGGCCAATGTCCCCACTCCGTTATCAAATGGTAAATAGCATAAAAATATAAAGGATCAATGTAATCTTTAACATAGTTGACATAATGGTTAAGGGCTTTTTCTGTCATGCATAGAATGCAAGGCTTGAGCCAGATCACTGCCTAATACCTGTGCAGAATTTGCATGTGGTCTCTGTACAGTATGTCTCACCTCCCAAAACATGCCAAGTGTTTTCACCTAAAATTCACCATAAACAATTGCCTGGAGTAATGGATAGCAACACAAACTGTAGGGAGTGCCTGTTTAGGTGAGAATTGTAAGATTAACTGCTTTGGGGATTAAATGTGATGTGCAGTATCCTCTAGATAGGAGATCCCTGATCACAGACTACACGCCATGTCAGGGATAGCCACCCAACGATGTAAAAATTGGCTGTAGATGACCTGGTCATTTTGACTAATGCTTCCATATGAGTTGCAGAACTGGCCTACTCTATACTACACCAGGGACCATGACAATGGTCTAAGGGGCCTGTATGTCCTATACTTCAGAGTGTGCCTTCCATAATAGCAGCCCTAGTTAAATAAGCTACTGGATAGGTGTTGTCTGGTTATCTAGCTTGGGTTGGCTAGCATATCACTAGATCACCAACAAGGATCCGCCACATAACGCATGCACTCAAGTCACTCCACAACAAGTACAAATATGACTCTGTCATTGTCCATGTTGGAGTGAATGACTTGAGACTTACCTCCCTGGACTACATGAAAAGAGACATGGAAGAGCTCTCTGATCATGTGGCCCAGGCAGGTATGACCCTAGCCCTGAGTAGCATCCTGCCTTCGCCCAGAATGATACCACAATATAAGGATAAAATGATTGACTTCAACAATTGGCTAAGCTTATGGTGTCATTCAAAGGGGATCCAGTATCTGTCTGCCTGGGATGACATGCTTGACAGACCACGATGCTTTGCCAGAGATGGTCTGCACCTGTCGCCCCTGGGATTCAGGTTACTGGCTAAGGCTCTTGCCACCCCTATAGTGCCTTTTTTAGGCAAACTTCAAAGGACAAAACCACCACCGTAACAGGTACAAGCATGCAAAATCTGAAGGTAATGCTACTCAATGCTAGAAGTCTAAACCTCAAAATGCACTCTCTCGAGGCACTCCTAAAAATGGAGAACATCGATATCTGTGCAGTAACTGATATCTGGTTCAAGGCTCCAGAGAGCACCCCTGCAATACCAGGCCACAACTCTTACCACACTTTTCGGCCACCAAACCAGGACCGAGACACTAAAGGTGGAGGAGTGTCAATATTCACCAAAGATATTCACACCACCAGGCTAGTTGGCCAACACAGTGTGTCTGAAATTCTCCAAGTGCAACTAACACTAGGTAAGACTGCAATCCAAATTGTAGCTTGCTACAGATCCCCCACCATACCCCAAGATTCTCACTACACCTTTCTAAACATACTGGAAAATATTTAGATAGAACCAAACACCCTAATACTGGGTGATTTTAACTACCTTGCCATTAACTGGGAAAACTACTCATGTCCCAACACCTTTACGCAACGGTTCTTGGAATTCATAAATTCCAATGCCCTGGATCAACTAATCCATAGTCCCACCAGGGGCTCCAATATCCTAGACCTGGTAATTACCAACATGGGAAATCAATGCTCCATACCTATGGTCACACCCTCGTTAATCAGGTCTGACCATAAGCTAATCACCCTTAACATCCACATCCCACCCCCACCCCCCAGTAAAGAAACCACCATAAAAAACTTATCCAAAGCCAACTTCATGCTACTCAAGTCAGAAGTGACAAACTTCATGACACCCATGCAGATGGGAACTGAAAGTTTAACTGCTGAATCCTGCAATAAGGCACTGTACGAGCACATCCACTCATGCATGAATCGTGCCATCCCAAATAGAACCAAAATGCTCTCATCCAAAAAAAGGAAGACAATCTGGTGGTCCCCTGCCATAAACAAACTTTACAACAAAAGGAAGAAACTTTTGCAGAAAAGAGAAAAATCCCAGGATGCAAAAAACTCCCTTACTAGCCTCAGTAAGAAACTGAGATGCCTCATAAAATCCTCCAAAGCTAGTTACGAAAATAAAATTGCCAAAGATTCCAAAGACAACCACAAAGCATTCTATAACTATGTCAAGAATCTAAATGGCAATGCTCAGATCTGCTCTGAGCTAAAACAGAATGGCATTAAATATACTGATCCGAAAGATATTGCCAATATCCTGGCAGATCGATTCAGTGCCAACTTCACCCCCCTCTCACCCCCTAAATGGCCCATCTGAATACCGGAAGATTGCCAAATTCCAGTAATAACGACCACACAGGTACAAAACGCACTCTCTAAAGCCAAGTATACAGCATCCATGGGACCAGATGACATCCCGGGCTGTGTGCTACATGAACTACAATATGAACTGGCACCTCACCTAAGTGTCATGTTTAATCATAGCCTCACCTCAGGTTTCGTGCCCACTGAGTGGCGCAGAGCTACAGTTATCCCAATCCACAAGGGGGGAATCCACCTTGGATCCCGGAAACTACCGTCCCATCAGTCTGACAAGCCTTATCTGCAAGGCCATGGAGCGTATTATCATGGAACTTATAAACAAAGACATTGGCAACCTTCAAACACTGGACCCCACCCAGTTTGGGTTTGTGAGGGGCCGATCTTGTCTCCTGAACCTGATTGACTTCTTTGAATCAGTCTCCAGAGCCATGGACAAGGGTAAGGTGGTCCACACAGCCTATCTAGACCTTGCCAAGGCCTTTGACACCATCCCCCACTCTGGAATCATAGATAAACTTACTAAGTTGGGCATTAATCCCTATGTCACCCAATGGGTTGCTAAATGGCTTACTGATAGAACCCACACTTTAAAAGTAGCCGACTCCAAATCCAGCTCCAGACAAGTGGAGTACCTCAGGGTTCAGTCCTGGGGCCGCTCTTGTTTGGCATCTACTTCTCTGAAGTACAGGTCAACACTAAGGGACTCTGGCTAACAAAGTTTGCAGATGACTGCAAACTGGGAGCCATTATTGAATCCCCAAATTATGCGGATAAGGGCCTTACAGAAACAGATGCTTGGTGCCAGAGCCATGGGCTCAAGCTCAATGCCAAGAAATGTATTGTTATCCCCTTTGGGAAAAAACATGTATCCATGAATTACCATATAGGTGGCAGTACACTAAACACAGAAAGTGTGATAAGAGACTTAGGGACACAGGTGGACAGTGGTCTCACCTTCGATAACCACATCACCACAACAGTCAGGAAATCCTTCTATGTGGCACACCTCATCACAAAGGGCTTTTCATCCAGAAAAAAGGAGGTCATTGTCCCACTCTACTCATCCCTCATTAGACCCATTATAGAATACAACGCCCCATTTGGTATGTACCTCTCAAGACATCTGCAACAACTGGAAAGGCCTCAGAAATACCTCACTAAAAGAATCACAGGCCTAAAGCAGATGCCCTACGCTGACCACCTTAAAAAAGTCCAGCTATACTCTGTCGCATATCATCTACTTAGAGGCGATCTCTGCTTAACATACAAGGCCATGTCAAACCCAGAGCTGTTGGACATGCTACACTTAAAGAAATCCCAATCCCTCAGAGCTACAAGCTCCAGGGATCGAAACCATGTCATCACAATAAACAAAACATGCTGGATGGATAGGTTCCTGACCCAGAGACTCCCCAGACTCTGGAATTGATTGCCCATACATGTCAAGTAGAGTGCCTCTTTGGACCTCTTCAAGAGGAACCTTGACGATTGCATGGGAGAAAGGCAATTCAACCCAGGGATTACGTCAGTCGCCCTGCTAGACAGGGGTCCAGGAAAGTAAATAATGTGGGACGAAATAGCCAGGGAATTGTTATGGCTAGGCTTGTATAGACCCTAGGGCTGATAGCCTAGTACCAACCTATGAACAAAATCTAAAAGTGTTCAATCCTCAATGTTATAAGTCTAAAAAAGAAGTTATGTACTTAGCATAACATTCCATGTTTGTTGTCCATCTCACCTTCTTTCTTACTGGATGGGTTCAGAACCAATCCTCAGTTCCTACTTGGCCGTATACTAAAGCTTTGAGGTCTTCCACTGGCTCATGGTTGTATCCCTATCCTGTCATGCTCTAGTAAAGCTCCCCAGCTCTTGTTTGCTGATAACCCCAGGTATCTAAGGTATTATCAGAACATCGTATAAAGACAATGAAGATGGTCAGAGAGACACTTACGAAATGAAAGAATCTCTTTGTTCTCCAGGCGCCATAGGTAGGGGGAAGGATGGTGGGATGCAAGATTGAAGGAGAGATGGGCAACAAACATGGAATGTTATGGTAAGTATATAACTTATTTATGTTATGTTGTCCTAGCTCGCTTTCATTCTTACTGGATGGGACAGCATCCCTAGCACCATATTTCCTGAGTGGCTCATGGGAGTATATTCTTCAGGACAGTGGACCCAAAGGAGGCCCTGTCCCTGGAGGCCAAATCTGCTTTGAAATGAGTGATAAAGGTATGAGGCCTTGCCCAAGTTGCAGCAGCACAAATAGTATCAAGTGGCAGCCTAGCACGAAAGTCAGAAGAGGTTGCCGTGGCTCTCATGGAATGACCCTTGACTTCGTAGGGAAAAACATTGTTAGGATTACATATAAAGGTAATATAATTTGAGAGTCATTTCTAAAGTGTGACCTTAGATAAAGGAGCACGTTTCTTTGCTTCTGAAAATGAAAGAAATAATTGATCAAATTTCCTGAAGTCTTTTGTCCCGTGTATGTAGAAGCCTGTGTACATCCAGTTGCTGAAGCGTATATTCTGCCTTGTTGCCATAGTTGGGAAAAAAGTCTGGTAGCTCTATGGACTGATTTAAGTTAGACTCTGAGCATACTTTTGGTAGGAAGGATGCGTTTTTTCGAAGAGATGCTCTGTCTTTCTGGAAAAGCATATATGGTGGGTTGAGCTCCGAAACCCTTCTAGCAAAAGTGATGGCAATCAACATACTTGTTTTCCATGTTGAAAACTTTCGATCGCCTGATGATGCATGGTTCAAAGGGGGGAAGAATTAAACAGGACAAAACCAAGTTCAGGAACCATGGTGGTAGAGGAGTTTTTATGGGGGTCTTAACAGGTTAGTGCCCTTCAGGAAGCCTCTGCATAGTCTGTGAGACATCAGATTTGGGGCTGAATCACTTGTATGGAAAGGGTCTATATTATTACCTTGAAATTGCATTCTTTGAACACCTAAACACTGACACTTAAACAGCGAAATCCAAAAAGCACAAATGGCCACTTCTGCAAATTTTTTCAAAGGGAAAAAATTAACTCTGCTGTCCAGCTAAACAAACTTTCAAACCCTAATCAAATGGGGGGCTTTGCCCCCCACATCCCCCTAACTAAATATACCAAGTCTGAGATTGCTCTACATTGGAAAAAAGGGCAAATTCCCACTAATGGCCAAGCAAATTTTTTCCCCTATGAAAAAATTTGCGAAAGTGGCCGTTGCCTGCTTTTTGGATTTCACTGTTTAGGTGTTGAGGTTTAGGTGTTCGAAGAAATGATGAAAACAAGGCACCACACTAACTGTAATATCCAAAAAAATCAGGAGACCATGATCCAATCCACACAAACAACATTTATTTAGCACTTTCATCTCAGAAATAGAAACTTCTTCAGATTCTTTAGAAGTTTCTATTTAACAGCAAAAAGCGCTAAACTATGTTCAGTGAAATGCAGTTTTGAGGTAATAATATAGACCCTATGGAAATTAGATATTGCTGCTATTTGCACACAAATGATAGCTGCAGCTGGTCCTTCATTAAATAGTTTCACCAGAAATTCAAGAATAGAAGTTATTGGAGCAGAAAAGAGGTCAATGTGTTTACTTAATGCCCAGGAAGAAAATCTTTTCCATTTACACATGCAGAATTTTCTCGCTGAGGCCTTATGGAAATATATCAAGATATGTTTCACAGAAGCAGGAAAGTTAGGAAGCCTGGCTATATTTGGAATCGGAGCAGCCAAGCTGTCAGTTTGTGGGTTTGAAGACAAGGGTGGAGCGTTCACGACGTATGAGTCAGAAGATCTGGAACTAGGTCCAGAAGCCACGGCTCCTCCTGAAGATGAGGCCAAAAGAAGGGGAACCAAATCTAATAAGGACAGTATGGGGTGATGAGAATCAACGTTTGGATTAATTGTTGACCGCAACTGAGCTGAAAATATAAGTATCTTGCTTTTTTTTGATTATTTTTACAGATTACTGTTTTTAAAATTTAATATATATATATATATATATATATATATATATATATATATATATATATATATATAGCACTTTGTCTATTCTGTATCTTTACAAATCCTTATCTGTTTAAAAACTTTAATTTTTGTCTCTAGTGCTTGCTGTCTGTAGGCTATTTTTCCCACCCTCCTTTGCAGTTGCCCGCCCCTACTGTGACACTCCTCCCAGTCTAGTGTCATTAGCTCATTCTGCCTAATACAGAGAGAACATTTGATAAGGCCTTCTGTTCCTCCTTTTTCCCTTTCAAAAAGAAAAACAAAACTTTTTTTTTTTTTTCGCCTGAACCTCCTTGTGTTCTGACTGTGCTTCTCAAACATTTTGGAAATATACAGTATATTTCAGAGCATTTATTATAACTGTAATAGCCTTAATATTGCTACAACTCGTGCTCTAGGTTGCACTGCATCTGAAGTGTTTGTGTGTTTTAGCTGCTTTTGTGTATATATAGACTTTTCTGTTTCTTTTAATAAATAAGCTCTGTAAAGTTGTTCTATTGCATTCCTGCCGGTATCTCTGAGGTTTTTTTTTTTGCACTTTTAAAGTTTTGTTTTTGCTTAGTTTAATTGGTAGGCTACACACTCAACTGCGCTAGCCGAATTAAAGCATTTACTGTGTTTCTGTACCTAATTTCTGCTACTTTGTAAAAAAAAAAAAAAAAAAAAATCCTTGTTTCCCGCCTTTACTGAACTAGAATAGTGCAGTCTTCAGGTATTGCTGATCTCTGGGCTGTGTCATAGTTCCTGTGTTGCCCATATCCTTATTTGGATAGGAGGAAGCTTCTTTGTTCACCAGTGAGAGTGGGGAGCTCTGAGCAGCCTATCTGTTCCTTGAGGAGTGGTTCCAGCCCAGTGACCTGTAGCTTATGGGCTGTTTTGGGCCATTTCCTATCTCTTTCTAACCCCCTGCTTTAAAGCCAGCCTTAGCGCACTTTTGCGCTTGTAATTTAAAGTTTGTCCTGTTTTTTTGCATTTACCTGTTGAGGCTACACACTCAAGTGCGCTAGCCTGTGTTACATATTTACTGCATTTTCCTGCTATTTGTTGAAAAAAAGAAAAACAAAAAAAAAATTATCTTTGTTTCCCGTCTTTCCTAACCTAGAGTAGTCCAAATACAGGCTTTGCTGTATTCTGGACTTTTGGAAAGTTCCTGTGTTGCCATTTCCTTTCTTGGATTAAGGGAGGCTTCTTTGTTCATCAGTGGCAGTGGGGAGCTTAGAGCAGCCTATCTATCCCTGGAGGAGTGTTCCCAGCACAAGAATCTGGTAGTCTATTGGCCATTTTCGGCCAATTTCTAGCTCTTTCAAATCCCCCTGTATAAAACCCACTTTGGCGAGGTGTTTGCGCTTGTTACTACTCAGCCAAGCTCCTCGTGGTCCTGCAGAGTGGTGCTAGCAGCAGAGAGGCTAAAAGAGCGACTGCTAACCTGATAGTGTTTTTTCCTGCTACTACTTGGGCGACTGTCCGATCTAGCTAAACTGCAAATATTTCTGCTTCTTGAACTGTTTTAAACTGTCTAAAGTTGTTTTTGCACCTGCACGTTTAAAGTTTGTCCTGTTTGTTGCATTTACTTGTTGAGGCTACACACTCAAGTGCGCTAGCCTGTGTTACATATTTATTGCAATTTCCTGCTGTTTGTTGCAAAAAAAAAAGTTATCCTTGTTTCCCATCTTTCCTGACCTAGAGTAGTCCAAATACAGGCTTTGCTGTATTCTGGACTTTTGGAAAGTTCCTGTGTTGCCATTTCCCTTCTTGGATAGAGGGAGGCTTCTTTGTTCACCAGTGGCAGTGGGGAGCTTGGAGCAGCCTATCTGTCCCTGGAGGAGTGTTCCCAGCGCAGGAATCTGGTAGTCTTTTGGCTGTTTTGGGCCAATTTCTAGCTCTTTCAAGTCCGTCTGTATAAAACCCGCTGTAGCGCGGCTTCGCGTGATTTTGAGCATAGCGCGGCATCGAGCAGCGCCGCTTATTTGGGTTTGAGCCTTGGAACTGATCTAGTTCTCATAATATACACCCTATTCCTACGCTAAAGCCTAGCACTTGCTCACTAAAGCAATTATATAAGTCAGCACTAAAAAATTAAAAGCACTACACACTCACAAACTCCCCTTGAGTAACCTGTTCCCCATTGGCCATTTTTTTTCAGTTATAAAGGAATTCCCAATACTATTCTAGCATGTCCAAAGGTCAGTTGTCAATCTCCTCTCCGGTCCAGCTGGTGAACCTGTGAATCTTGAGGCAATGTTACAACTGCCTAATGTTCACAGACAACCCTCTCCTCCTCCCAACAAATTCCAACACATGTGAGAGATGCAACCATATAGCCAAACTGGAGGCTAAGCTCTCTCAACTCAGTACTGGCGTAACCAGTCAGGAGGAGAAGGAAACCACACTCACTACAATTCCAGTCTTACATAGACCTACCATGACAGCAAACCAAACACATAAACACACAAAAACATACTTGGAGGCTCTAAATAAAAATCTGTCTAAGCAGCAGAGACCTCCAAAGCAGACACCCAAGCAACCACTACCCCAAAACAAAACACGTGCAACACATAGCTCACAAAAGCCAGTGTGCCGATCAGTCACAGCCTTTAAGGCTAAACACACCTGATACACTTGTAATAGGTGACTCTATCATCAGGTACACCGACATCCCGCTCACCAGGCTGAGCAAGGAGAAGGTCACGGAGAGCTGCCTGTCGGGCACTAGGATCCGCCACATAACACAAGCACTTAGGTCACTCCAAGGCAAGTACAAATATGACTCAGTCATTGTCCATGCTGGTGTGAATGACCTGAGACGTACCTCCCTGGACTACATGAAAAGAGACATAGAGGAGCTCTCTGAGCATGTAGCCCAGGCCGGTATGACCCTGACCTTGAGTAGCATCTTACCCTCACCAAGAATGATGCCACAGTATGAAGACAAGATTATCAATTTCAACAATTGGCTTAAGTATTGGTGTCATTCAAAGGGGATCCAATGCCTGTCAGCCTGGGATGACATGCTCGACAAGCCACGATGCTTCGCTAGGGACGGCTTGCACCTGTCACCCCTGGGCTTTCAGATATTGGCAAAGGCTCTTGCTACCCCCATAGTGCCTTTTTTAGGCAAGGCTCAAAAGACAAACCCACCTCCATAGGTATCACAAGGGATAAGAAACTAAGAGTAATGCTACTCAACGCCAGAAGTCTAAACCTCAAGATGCAAGCACTCGAAACTCTCCTTAGCATGGAGAACATCGATATCTGTGCAGTAACCGAAACCTGGTTCAAGGCTCTCGAGAGCACCCCAGCGCTACTACCAGGTTATACCTCATACCATGCTTTTCGGCCCCAAAACTTGGACCAAACCACAAAAGGAGGGGGGATATCAATATTCGTCAAAGATACCCACACCTCCAGGTTGGTGGCACAGCACGAAGCATCTGAGACTATCCATGTGCAACTAACTGTGGGTAAAACTGCCTTCCAGTTTATAGCCTGCTTTAGACCACCCTCCCAAACCCAGGAACCCCACTCGGCCTTCCTGAGAACACTGGAAAATATGAAGATCTCTCCAAACACCATTATATTGGGTGACTTCAGCTACCCAACCATAGACTGGGAGCATTACTCTAGCTCCAACACCCTAGCCCAAAGGTTCCTAGAATTTATAAACTCAAATGCTATGGAACAACTTGTTACCACTCCCACAAGAGGGGAAAACATACTGGACCTGATCATCACCAACATGGGGACTCTATGCTCCAGACCAGAAGTGTATCCCTCACTGGTAAGATCAGACCATAAACTAATCTCACTGGATATTCACATCCTGACCCCACCCCATGCCCAGAAAACCACAGTGAAAAACATCTCTAAAGCAAATTTCACACTCCTCAAAACCGAGGTGGAATCCTTCAAAAGCCCCCGGGGCCTGTGGATAATATGGCCCAGACCACAAAATCCTTTATAAACGCATTCTATGAACATCTTCAGGAATGTATGGATCATGCAATCCCAAATAAAACCAAGACCCAATCCTCCAAAGGCAGACGTCCTGTCTGGTGGACCCCAGCCATAAACAAACTATACAATAGAAGGAAGAAGCTACTACATGACGGAGCAAAATCCCAAAAAGGGAAGGCATCTCTGATCAGTAATAGCAAAAAACTATGGGCACTCATAAAATCGTCTAAGGCCAGCTTCGAGAGAAAAATTGCACTGGACACTAAGGATAATCACAAGGCTTTCTTTAGTTATGTTAGGAACCTGGGTGGGAATTCCCAGATATGCTCAGAATTAGTCCAAAATGACAAAAAATACACCGAACCCACAGACATTGCCAACATCCTAGCTGACAGGTTCAGCGCAAACTTCTCCCCCCCCGCCCCACCAAAAGGCTAATATCTATCCCAGCAGAGTGCTGCCCCCTTGACATCTCAGATGCTCAGGTAAGAGCTGCCCTCTCCAAAGCAAGAAACACAGCATCAATGGGACCAGACGGTGTCCCGGGCTGCGTCCTACATGAACTCCAAGAAGAGCTAAACTCAAACCTAAAACTACTGTTCAATCTCAGCCTTTACTACAGGATATGTACCCAAAGAGTGGCGTACAGCAACAGTGGTCCCTCTCCACAAAGGTGGTGCCTCAACGGATCCTGGAAACTATCGCCCCATAAGTCTCACTAGCTTGGTCTGCAAAGCTATGGAAAGGATCATCATGGACCTTATAAATAAAGATATTGGGGACCTACAGACACTGGATCCTACCCAGTTCGGCTTTAAGGGCAGATCCTGCCTCTTAAACCTGGTCGATTTCTTTGAAACCGTCACCAAGGCCATTAACAAGGGGAAGGTGGTCCACACAGCCTACCTGGACCTCGCAAAAGCCTTCGATACAATACCCCACTCGGGCATTATAGATAAGCTCACCAGCTTAAATATAAACCCCTATGTCACTAGATGGGTTGCAAACTGGCTCAAGGACAGAACCCACATGGTTAGAATAGCTGGAGCCATGTCAGACTCCAAACCAGTTACAAGTGGCGTCCCACAAGGCTCAGTCTTGGGACCTCTCTTGTTCGGTATATATTTCTCAGAGGTACAGGCCAACATGGAAGGACTGTGGCTGACCAAGTTCACAGATGACTGCAAACTGGGCGCCATAATAAACTCTCCAGCCGACACACGCATCCTGCAAAAGGGCCTCATAGAAACAGACAACTGGTGCCAGAGCCATGGCCTCAAGCTAAACGCCAAAAAGTGTTTAGTCATCCCCTTTGGCAAAAACAAACTGCCCACAAATTACCACATAGGTGGTAATCCATTAAGTACAGAAGAAGTAATTAGGGACCTGGGGACCCAAGTTGATAGCAATCTCTCATTTGACAACCACGTGGCCTAAGTGGTTAGAAAAACATTTTATATAGCCCACCTAATCATGAAGGGATTCACATCTAGATCAGGGGAGGTCATCGTGCCTCTTTACTCATCCCTCATCAGGCCCATAATTGAGTACAATACCCCTTTTGGGGATGTACCTTACCAGACACCTGCAGCAACTGGAAAGACCCCAAAAGTACCTCACCAAGAGGATCAAGGGGCTCAAACAGATGCCGTATGCTGCCCGATTAAAGAAACTCCATCTCTACTCAGTGGCATACAGCCTGCTTAGAGGCGATCTGTGCCTGACGTATAAAGCCATGTCCAACCCGGAATTAATGGACATGCTGCACCTCAGAAAGTCCAAATCCCATCGAGCTACGCACTTGAGGGACTTAAACCTCAGCACTGAAATAAATAGGACATGCTGGAGGGACAGATTCATAACCCAGAGGCTCCTTTCACTCTGGAATAAAATCCCAGTCCAGGTTAGGCAGAGTCCCTCATTGACTCTCTTCAAGAGGAATCTTGATGAGTGGATGGGAGATCGTAGGTTTACCCCGGGTATCACTTCTGTGTCACTGTTAGACAGAGGCACAGTATACTAACCTCGAAAAGGAGCATAGAAAATTAATTTAAAATGGGTGGTGAAAGCCATACACACTCTGGCTAGGCTTATAAATGCCCTAGGGCAGATAGCCTAGTATGAACCTATGAACTTGCTTCCCAATGAGTTGGCTTTATGGAGAACTTTGGGTATCAGAGGAGAAGGAGGGAAGGCATAAATGAGACCCGAGAGCCAATTGTGTACAAATGCATCCTTTGGTGACTCCCCCGGAGGGGAGATCAGGGCAAAATAGCTGCTGCATTTGGCATTCATGGATGTGGCAAAAAGGTCACAGCAAGGCTTGCCACATTTGCAGAAGATCATCTCCGCTACTTCTTGTTTTAGGGACCACTCGTGAGGCATGAGAATTGCTCTGCTGAGTTTATCTGCCATCACGCTGGACTTCCCCAGGATGTGCATTGCTATAAGAAAGTGTTGGGAGGAGATTGCCCTCTGCCATACTCTCAGAGCCTCTCAACAAAGTGGGTAAGACCTGGTCCCTCCTTGTTTCTCTATGTACCAGACATCCAACATGTTGTCTGTCTGTATTGCAATAGTTTCCAGCGGGAGAGAGTCCTGAAGTGCCTGCAATGTCAAAACCACTGCTCTCGTCTCTAGGATATTGATGTGCAAATGGGCCTCATGATCCTGCCAAGTGCCTTGGACTGTCCCTCCCAGATAATGCCCCACCCCCACCCTATCTTGGAGGTGCTCATGGTCACTGCGGCCACAGGCTGTGGAGGAAGCAAGGGTTGACCTGATGACACATGAGTGGAGTGAAGCCACCAGTGAAGGTCCTTCTTGCATGGCTCTGTTAACAGAATTTGGTGAGACATGGGTAGTTCCTGCAATGACCACTGAGTGAATAGTAGCCACTGCAGAATTCTCATGTGCATGCGTGCTAATGGAACTAAACTTATTGCTGCCGCCATTTTTAGGCTTCTGGATATAAAGATAATCGACCCCCAACTGCCTCCAGAGATGGACAGATAGGCCCTCCTTCAGGAGCACTGAAAGGGCCTATCATGGAAAGAATCCCTGTTACCCTGATTTTGCAGACCCCCCCCCCCCCTCTGCTGCATGGATGGTGTCTTCCATTCGTACTTCCCCCTCTGCCCCGAGAGGAAGAGTCACCACGTGTGTCCTGAAAAAATCGCTAGGATTTACAGAACCACATCTTTCCTCCCTTCTGACCTTTTGGATAAGGTCTAGAAGGTATGGAAAAATGGACTCCCATGGCATCGATAGTTATCCCTTCTTGCTCACACCTGGTTAGTGTCCCCTTAACTTTTGGCCTGAACAAAGTCAAGCCATCAAAAGGGGTGTTAGTAAAGGAAGATTTAAAGGGTTCCACAAAGTCACACAAGCGCATCCAGGAATGCCTCCTTAGGGAAATTCCTGAACCTGCTGCTCTGCTCGCTCCATCTGCTGCATAAGATATGAGCCTCATGGAGGAGTTGACCACAGAATTTAAGGTGGAGAGCTGAGAGGAAACCTTGTCTCATAGCCCTGCAGCTACTGCACCTGGGAGATTATCTCCTAGCTCCATCAGGAGATCTCTTTGTAGCCTAGTAAAATGCATCAAATAATTCATCGATCTGCATGCAAATGTCACTGAAGAAAACATGCACTTCCCATATCTGTCCATTGTATAAGACTCCTTGTTCGACGGACAGACAGACGAGGATTTTCAGAAAATTCCTTTTTGGTGGGTGCTGCCATCACCACAGCATCTACACCCTTAGTCAGGAATTATTTATCAGAAGGAGTTGTGATGAACTAATTTGGCCTCCAAGGGGCAGGTTCCACTGTGTCTGGAGACTCCCATGCCTTTCTATTAACTAGATCCATAAGTTCATCAAAAGGTGGAGACACCCAAGTGGCTGAAGGGTGAGACCCAAAAGCCTTTATGTAAACAGACTCCTCATCAGAAGGGTTTATGGGCTTCAAGACACCTCTTTGCTAAAGTATTTCTAGGATCATGTAGCGGCAGTGGTCAGAAAAGCCTTTTACTTGGCTCATCTCATAAGTAAAGGGATTGCATCTGGAAAAAAGGAGGTTATTACCTTTCTATACTCCTCCCTCATTAGACCAATAATTGAGTATAATGCCCGTTTGGCATGCACCTCTCCAAACATCTGCACCAACTGGAAAGGCCACTGAAATACCTCACAAACAGAATGCATGGCCTCCAACACCTATCCTATGCAGACAGGCTCAAATCACTATCACTCTACTCGGTATCATACAGATTGCTCAGGGATGATCTGTGTTTCACCTACAAGGCAATATCGGACCCTGCCCTACTTTAGATACTCCATATCCGTAAGTCTAACTCCTTATGCACTACCGACTCAAAAGGCCTGAATGGGCCCCAGGGCCATTAAGCAGTAACCTCCCATGATCCTATGAAGTCTCCAAATTAAGCATACATCCGTGCTAACTTGCATGATTGCTGTCAGGCTCACTGATGGGACCCAAGAAGCCAGGATTGGTGAAACCACATCCACCAGGAGACTGGTCAACAGTGGAGTACCTCAGGGCTCCATGCTGGGCCCACTCCTGTTTGGTATCTACTTCCTGGTAGTCAGGGCTAATGTCAAAAGCCTTTGGCTCACCAAATTCACAGACAACTGTAAACTGGGAGGTGTCATAAAATCACCCCATGACAAAACATCTTACAAGAGGGTCTAACAAACAAATGACTGCTGCCAAAGCCACAGTTTAAAACTCAACATCAAGAAACACACCAACTCCCTGTGGAAACCTGTCTACCCATTTTAATTACTCCATCAATAAAACATCCCTAAGAGTCGATCAGGTAGTCATGGATCTGGGACCAACCAAAACCAATACTGTAAAACACTACATTCCTTACTCATAAAACACTGCAAAAGAAATTCACTAAATGCATAATTTATAGCTATGCATCCTCAACACATGCAGACAATAGAGGAACTGAAAGCAGTCACTCATCATAGTTTTACAACCTCTCAAAAATAAAATATACACATACCTGTAATAACCAGCTGCCATCAGGTATACATATGACTTGTTGGTGTCGTCTTTTGTAGTACTCTCCTCAAAAAACACAGCCCAGCACCCATGTAACAAAGCATGTTCATTTTCCTTGCCACATACCTCAACTGGACCATTATGGCTTTCATAAAAGTCATTCAGCTCAGTCTTAAAATAACAAGAAGCAATATGAAAAAAATGAAGCAAAATGAAAAAACTGCACTAAACCTTCCATTGTTTTTCTCAACGGAGCTAAAAATTCTTTAGTAAATTCAAAACATGCCTCACCTCCTACAACACCATACCCCAGTTCTCATACATTGAAATTATAATTCACTTAGTGTGATGCACTTTCAGAATGGGGATCTCTCAGTCTCAGATGTGCAGAATGAACTTCTGTCTCCAGTGCCGCATTAAGCTAAATGGGGACATTTTAACCTGCTTTCACAGTCCCATCAAGCAGAATGGGAAAATTTTCACCCATTTCACACCTTCTGTGAAATTCTTGCTGGCACTCAAAGGTTTTTTTTTTTTTTTTAACTGAAGCTTCAAGTAATTAATGAACCATAACACACACTTAATGATTAAACCAAGCTTATAGTTAAGTATTTAAAAATTGCCACACTATGGCTTTCCTCATCATACAGTGCAACACGTCTGTACATGCACTTTTACTGACGCCAAAAGAAAACATTTCCCAAATGACCCTTTCAGTAGTTCATTCATATCTGCACAGGCACTTCAACACCATATCAAACTTTCCCCCCCTTGTGATCATTTCACTACTTTTTCCATGTATGCCCAAGCACTCCACTGACACCAAATGGAACATTCCCACCCAATGATCCCCTCAGTAGTTTCTCCATGTAAGCACAAGCACTTCACTGATACCAAATGAAGCATTTCCCCTAGTGATCCCTTTATCTAAGAGGTCAAGTATGCAAACCTCTTAACTACTGCTGCAACTGCTGGATCTATCTTACCCCCTACCCCAAAGCACAGTTGTGGATCAGAACATGCATGCTAACCCAAATCCTGTGGCTCAATC